>NC_056750.1:849291491-849591491 GCF_019279795.1 Protopterus annectens
AAATGGAGGATAAGGCAAAATATATGCAGACAGTCAAAGATTTTCTACAGGTACAGCCCCCTCGCTTCAGCAGAAATTGGCCAACAAAAAATTGGTCCTTTCCAGCTACTGACAGACCAGAGAGGGGTAAATACAGACGTCCAAGAGGCAGAGGACTACCACAAGCCCAATACAAACCTCGACAATGGGGCACTGCAACACAGAAGGGAGAAGACAGGTCCCAAACTACCAGAAGGCAAACTCAATGACTTGCACCTCATCTGGCCAAGCAACACTCTCTTGGCAGCCCCCTTGGGAGGAAAACTCGCACTTTTTTCAGACAACTGGCACATTGTCACAAAGGACAAATGGGTCCTAGACATAATTTCACGAGGATACAGATTCCATTTTCACACCTTGCCAATGAAAAGAGGAATGCCAAACCTGCCACAAAATCAATGGGCAGAGGTACAAAAACAAATTACAGCTCTCATGGACAATGAGAGCCATTCAACTGGTACCTACATGGGAGCAAGGCCAAGGATTTTACTCGAGACTCTTTCTAGTGCCCAGAAAGGACAATGCCTGGAGACCAATTCTGGACCTTTCAGTTCTAAACACCTTCTTACAAGTATCCAAATTCAAGATGCTAACACTACAGCAGCTTCTTCCCATGTTGGTCAAGAAAGCATGGCTAGTAACGTTGGACCTCATGGAGGCATACCTGCATGTCCCTATCAAAGTTGCAGAAGATACCTCTGTTTCATTGCAGGTTCAACCCATTACCAATTCTCTGCACTGCCCTTTGGCTTATCTACTGCGCCCAGGGTCTTCACAAAATGCCTGGCACCAGTAATTGCATACTGCAGAGAAAGAGGAATTCAAATATACCCATACCCGGACTGCCTCATCCAAGCAGAAAGCAAGGACATCCTCTTACAACATCTGGCTTTTGTAAAACATCTTCTAAGTTGCCTGGGGTGCACAGTAAACTAAAAGAAATCAAAACTAGTACCCTCATAAAATATGACATTCCTGGGTGCCAGCTTGAATACAGCGACCCAGAAGGCTTATCTGACGCCAGACAAACTACTACAACTGACTCAATATTTCAAAACAATGGCAACAAAGACCCAACTACCTGCAAGAAAAATTCTCCAGGCCTTGGGCTTCATGGCATCTTGCATACTACTAATACCGTTTGCAAAGTTGCATATGAGGAAATTACAGTGGTACCTAAAAAGCGTATGGTCTCAACACAGCCACAGCTTGGACACAATATCTCTCATTCCCTGCCTACAACAGGAGTTTCTATGGTGGTCACAGGCATGTCACCTCAACAAGGGTCAGCCTTTCACCTTGCCCCCAGCCAGGCAAACTACGACAACAGATGCATCGGACTACGCCTGGGGGGGCACACATGGCAGGACAGTGCATTCAAGGCGTATGGACTGCAGATCAAAGGAATCTGCACATCAATCAAAAAGAGATGCTAGCTGTACAGAATGCTCTGACAGCCTTCAAGAACCTATTACATCCAGGACAACTTAAAATAAGGACGGACAACACCACAGTAATGTAGTACATAAACAAGGGGGTACACACTCCTATCATCTATGCAGGCAAGCACTGACCTTGTGGAACACAGCCCTGGCTTACCACGTTCAGTTACAAGCTCAATTCCTGCCAGGAAAAAAGAACACATTGGCAGACGACCTCAGCAGAAACATCATGGATCCCCACGAGTGGAAACTGGATCCACAAGTATTTGCAATGATAACTCAAAAATGGGGCCTTCCAGACATAGACCTGTTTGCCAGTCCTCAAAACTATCAGCTAACAAAATTTTGTACAAGGACACTTCACCATCAAGCTTGGAAAGTGGACGCGCACTCATTCAGTTGGAAAAACCTGACAAGTATATGCCTTCCCTCCATTGCCTCTCCTCACAAAGGTGCTTTTGAAAGTCAGAAAGGAGAGACCACGACTGATGCTCATAGCCCCAGACTGGCCACGTCAGCACTGGTACCCACTATTAAGGAATATGTCCCAGGGCCCACCTTTGATTTTACCACAAATTGCCCATTTGCTCACACAGCAAAACAATCAGATTCTTCACAGCCAGCTCAAAACCTTAAATCTGGCTGCATGGCAAATCACCTAAGCATCCAGCCAGCTCCTCTTTCCCAAGCAGTTATGGATGTTATTCTGGAAGCTAGGAGGCCCAGCACCAGGAAGGCCTACTCGGACAAATGGAAAAGGTTTTGCGCCTGGAACCAAGCTAAAGGCCAAAACACACTTCAGCCTCATGTCTCAGATTTTACAATATTTAACTGAGATGTTGCACAAAGAACTTTCTTTCTCCAATTAAAATCCATGCATCAGCTATTTCAGCCCACTACAGCACGGATCCACCCTCTTATTTTCACATCCACTTCTAAGGCAGTTCCTCAAAGGGGCAAAAAACATTAGGCCCCCCCAGGAGAGCAACTACACCAACATAGGTCCTCAATTTTGTTCTGGAAAAACTTACGCTACCTCCCTTTGAACCAGCTTTCTCTGCAGATCTACAGTTTCTATCATGGAAGACTGCCCTGCTGCTAGCAATAACTTCAGCTAGAAGAGTCTCAGAGCGCAGGCACTAATGGCAGTTTAACCTTTCCTCATTTTCCATCAAGACAGAGTTTCTCTGTGAACTAATCCTTCCTTCATGCCTAAGGTGGTTTCCAGTGTGGCTTTAAATCAAACCATCCACTTACCCACCTTCTTCTGAAATCCACAGAACAAAGGAGAAAGACTCCTGCATTCCTTGGACATTCACATGCAACTTCGTTACTACTTGGATAAAACTAAGGATCTGAAGTAGTTGACTTCATTTGTCAGCAACCTTTGGGATTCGGATCTGACCCCGGATCCGAGCTGGCAACCTTTCACAGCTTAGATCCAAGCTCCTAGCTCCTCCCCTTCACCTATAATCCCCTGCCATCCCCGACTGACCTCAGATCTAGTTTGCCGCGCTTCTGTCAGCAGCTAGATTTTTGAGCTCCTGGTTCGTAGGGTCTTCTAGAGTGTTTTGTGAGAGTTTTTAAAACTTTTTGTTATCTTAAGTGTACGAGTGTGTTTTTGTGTTTAGGTTTCCCTTTTTTAACTAATACCCTTTAGTTAAACTTACCCTCCCTCCCCTTCGCTGGTGAGTAGCTTCTGTGTGTTTTGTGTTTGGGGCCTAACGAGTGCGTTTTTTCTTTAAGATGTCTGAGGCCCCAAAACCCATCTTTTCTAAGTGCACCGAGTGTGGCCATAAGCTCTCCCCTGCGGATGGCCACACTGATGTCTTCGGTGCCTTGGGGTTGAACACCTTTCCTCTGGGTGTTCCATCTGCGCGTCGTTCAACCCCAGGGCACTGAAGGACCGGACGTCGAAGCTGATCCTAGTGAGACTATTGCCCCCGGATTCGGCTTCGGCCTCCGGTGCTTCTGTGGCCTCCTCCCCGGCTCCAGCAGCGGCCACTCCTGCCTCTCTCTCCCTCTAGTCGTGACTCAAACTCCCGCTGCAGCTCCGGAGGAGAGGGAGGCCAGGAAAGAAAAAAGGAGGGAGAAGCACCACAAGTGGCGGGCCGAGGCCTCCGCTTCGGCCCCCCCGGCTAAGCGGTCTTCTCCCTCCAGGGCTTCCCGGTCTCCTCCTTCTCGGATCCAGTCACCATGCTTCTCACCGGGCCCCGAGGAGGAGGAGGAGACACGATCTCTGTCGAGGTTATCGAGGCGGCATTCCCGGCCAGCCTCGGTGGCCTCGTCGAGATCGACTCGTAGCCTTTCCGATGCAGATTTGGACCGGATGATGCAAAGGTTTCTCCAGGCCCAACTGCAGATGTGAGTGCTCCTGCCCCCCCCCCCTCCGGGGGAAGCTCGACACCTTTCTTTGCCCCGATAGCTCCTTCTCCGACCCGCTTCCCGGGTTCAGAGCCTTCGGAGCTGAGCAGCCTTGGAGGCGGAGGTGGGTCGGCGCCGATTCGGGTACTTAGGCGCTGACAGTATCGGGTACTTTGGCACCGACTCTTCCCTTGAGCCTGTCGGGTCTGTTTGTCGGATCCGGGCTCTCGGAGCCGTGGGCTGAGCGTCGGATCGAGGGAATCAGTGTGCCTTCGGCTCCGTGTAGGTCGGAGCACACTGGTCAGTCGGATCCGATGGCTTCTGCGCCGACCTCGATCCGTCCATCGGATCCGAGCGAGGGTTTGCTCTTGGATCCCAGAGAGAACGGCACTCCCTCGGCTCTCAATGTGGTGGAGAGGGCTCTTTCGAGTGCTTCCACCAGACCCCCGGTCCTTGCTTCGGCTACGCCCTGCACTCCCTCTCTGTTGGGTCCGGCTTCCATCACCTGGCCTCAGGGACAGCCTGCTTCGATGTCCCAGGTCGTTCCCTTGGAACAGGATGTGGCTGGTGAGATGTCCTCGAACAGCCCCCCCCCCAAGGACATCCCTCACAAGCGAAAGTGGCAAGAGGAGGCACGTGGACTCCCCTGAGTCCTTTACTGATGACTCTGATTTGGATGAAGGGGAAGGCTCCCCTAGGTCAGCCCCCAAGGATGTCTCCTTTGGAGACATCATGGAAATGCTCAGGATAAGAGGGGGGTGGTCTGCCCCCAAGGCTTCCTTGGACGAATCTGTGTTCCTGGAGGCATTCGAAGCAGGCCCATCTACCTCTTGGGTGTCCCCTCCGCCCGACCCCTTAGTGGACCTTATTACCACTAAGGCATGGAAGGAGCTGGTCACTGTTGAGCCAGTCCCCAAATGCCCGGATAAAATCCTTAGTCCGCCCTCAGAGAGGTCCCATTGGAGAAAGGGTCACCCCTTAGATGCCATGTTGGTGGCCGCGGCCTCCAAGAGGGAATTAACTCAGGAGAGTCCCTCGGTCCATCCACCGAGCATGGAGTCCCGTTTGATGGACCGTTTAGGGAAGCAGGCTTTTAGTTCAGCGACCTTCTCTGTGAGGTCTCTGAACTACATGGCACATGTTATTCGACTGCAGTGGGACCTTATCAAAGAGTACGCTGCGTTGCCCCCGGAGTCCATGTCGGTGGAGGACAAGTGGTTGTACTCTACTCGGATAGCCATTCTCAGGTCCATATCTAACACTTCTATGCCGCTGTTGTCCCACGCCACAGAGGGAGCCGCTAGAGCCAGCGGAACAGGCCTCGTCATGCGACGTCTGGCCTGGCTTCGGCATTGTGATTTCGCGGAACCCTTCAGGGCGTCATTTGCGAATGCCCCTTTCGATGGTTCTACCCTGTTTGGCAAGACCGTTCCCGAGACTTTGGTCCAGAGCGAAAAGGACGGGAAGACGTTGTCTGCCGTCTGAGTCCGCTTCTCTGCTCCTCAGAGGTCTTTCTCCAAGAACCAAAAGGGACAGAAGAAGATGTGGTTCCGGAAGTCGCAACATTCCCAGTTCGCTCCGGATCCCCAGTCCTTCCGTGGCAGAGGAGGACAGGGTGGACGCCGCCCTAGAGGCAGAGGGGGCCCGAGGAATGGTGGGGCCAGAGAAGCTTTCTCTGACCGGCCCACCCAGCGACCCTGAGGGGTTGCCAGACTGCTCCTCTCTGGAGGCAGTCGGGGGATGTTTTTCGAGGCACCTGTCAGCTTGGGAGTCCATCACGACAGACCGCTAGGTGCTTTGCATCATATCCAAAGGATACCAAATTCCCTTCTCTCACACCCCTCACCAACCCAAACGCCTCCCCGACGTTCCACCCGATCAGCGAGAGGCTGCAGCTGCGGGAATTCAGCAGTTCTTAGGAAAAAGAGCCATCCAACACGTCCCCCAGGACCAGTTCGGATCGGGTTACTACTCCAGGTTCTTTTTGGTCCCAAAAAAGACGGGGGGCCTAAGGCCAATCCTCGATCTCTCCCTTCTGAACCTGTCAGTAACCAAAGAAAAGTTCCGGATGGTCACCCTTCAATCCATTCTCCCCCTCTTGCGGGAGAGCGACTGGATGTTCTCGATAGACCTCAAGGATGTGTATTACCACATTTTGATGGACAAGCGATCCAGGAGGTTTCTCTGCTTCCGGCTAGGAGCCAGTCATCATCAGTTCAGGGTCCTTCCCTTTGGTCTCACCTCAGCCCCCAGGGTGTTCGCCAAGGTATTAGCAGTGATAGCGGCCCACCTGAGGCTTCAGGGAATGCAGGTGTTTCCATACCTAGACGACTGGCTCCTGACCGCCCCAATAAGGCATCTACTCTGCTCAGCCAGGAATTATTTTCTCCACCTTGCTCCCCGGTTAGGGATCACCGTTAACACGGACAAATCCTTTCTCAACCCGACTCAGGTGATAGACTTTATCGGGGCCAGATTAGACACCAACAACTTACTAGCCTTCTTAACCACCGACCGGCTGCCTACCCTGAGGCTACATGTGCGGGCCATTTTACTATTGTCGGCTCCCCCGGCGGGATTGGTCCTGAGGGCGCTGGGCTCCATGGCGGCCGCAATTACCCTGCTCCCCATGGTTCGCCTGAACATGAGGGTTTTGCAGTGGACTCTCCAAGTCCAATGGTCCTTCCGTCGATATCCTCTCAGTCACCCCATTCCCCTCAGCAAGGCTTGCAAAAAGGCTCTCGCATGGTGGTTACAATCACCGGACCTCCAAGCGGGACGCCCTTTCTCCATGGCCCCTCCACTAGCCACGGTGACCACGGACACCTCCCACCTCTGGTGGGGGGCATTATGCGGGCAAGACGGTCCAAGGCACGTGGAACGATAAAGACCTCATTGCATATAAATGTTCTAGAGATGAGGGCAGTGCTGTTATCATTGCAAGCACTTCAGAGCCTTCTTCCTACAGGAATAGTTGCAGTTCAGTCACACAACATGTCGGTGGTCTGGTACATCAACAAGCAGGGGGGAACCAGGTTCTACCCACTCTGTCAAGAAGCTATGAGAGTGTGGGAATGGGCGATCTCCATCAACCGCTTTCTTATTGCAACGCACATTCCGGGACGGTCCAACATCCTGGCGGACAAACTCATTCGCACCATACTGTCTCCTTACGAGTGGTCTCTCAATCCCCAGGTTGCAAAGCGGATATTTGCCGTATGGGGACAACCCTGTTGCGATCCCTTCGCCTCTCCTTCAAACATGAAATGCAACAGCTACTTCGCTCTAATTCCCCCCGCTGGGGAATTCCCGAGAGACGCTCTGGTGCATGCTTGGCCTCCTGGTCTACTCTATGCTTACCCTCCTCTACCTCTGATGCTGAAGCTCCTACAGAAAGCCAGTCGGTTGGGGAGCAAAATGATCCTCATTGCCCCCATTCTGGCCTCGTCAAGCTTGGTTCCCTTACCTCTGGTCTCATCTGGTGAATCCGCCTTGGATTCTAGATCCCCTTCCGGATCTGATTTCCCACCCCCTAGGCCTCCCAGTCCTGAACCTGGACAATCTCAAGCTTACAGCTTGGTTGCTCCAGATCCACTCATAGCTAGGACTCCCGGTATCTCCTCCCCAGTTAAAGCTATCCTAGTAGCAGCACACAAGCTCTCTACTAGGAAAGTCTATAGTAGCAAATGGAAGCGTTTCGCTATTTGGGCGGAGCGTCAGAACCTAGACCCTTTCACAGCTCTGTTGCCCGCCATCTTGGATTTCCTTTCAGGGCTTTTTCATCAGGGGGCTAGCTGTTCCACAGTCAAAGTTCAACTAGCAGCTGTCTCTCATTACCACGTGGGACATGAACTGGGTCCTTTAATCACCTCAAAGTTATGCAAGACCTTTCTGAAGGGCACCTTCCTACTCAGACCTCCAATAAAGGAAGTAGTGCCTCCCTGGGATTTAACTTTGGTACTTCAGGCCTTGACAGCTCCCCCCTTTGAACCTGCAGCTTCAGCTGATCTCAAACGTGTCACGGAAAACAGCCTTTCTTGTCGCTATTACTTCAGCTAGGAGGGTTTCTGAACTTCAAGTCCTTTGTGTAAAACCTCCTTATTTGACCTTCCACAAGGATAGGGTTTACCTCAGGACCAATCCCTCATTCCTTACTAAGATTGCTTCCGAGGCAAATATTAACCAATCCATTAATCTGCCAGTTTTCTTTCCTGAATACCAGAACAAAGGAGAATACAAACTACATTCTTTAGACTTGCATAGACAGCTGCATTTTTACATTCATAGAACGGCTGATCATAGACAATCCGACCAGTTGTTCATCTCCTTTGCCAAATTTAATTTAGGTAAGTCTGAGTCGAAGGTCACCTTTAAAGCAAAGAAATGTCCTGGAATCCAACCAAAGAACCAAAGTCCACCACGAGTGGTAGCAAAAACGCCAGGAAACTGGATTCAGCACAATGAAAGTACTCTTTATTAAAACACAGTACAAAGGTTTAGCGCTTTCATCAAACTAAAATGACTTCCTCAGAACACATAATGTAAAGAAACACTCCCATATATACTGATACTTAATTAAGAAAACCACCCATAAAAACTATTAATCAATTAAATATACAACATCTTAAAGGGATAAAATGTCCACACTAGCAGCTATTCCATTTTTTTACCAAATAGCAAGTCCTTTCAATTATCAAATAACTTAAAACTAGATGAATGCAAATATTTAAACCTCACATATATATTTATTTACAAAAACAATAATTGAATGTAATATAAATATTTTATTTTTTATATGTAATTTGTAAATATTTGTGTAGAGGTGAACACAAACAACCTAATAATAATAAGGTATATATTGTGTAATGCAAGTAACTTTACTTATGTCCTAACAAGGGGTTTGGTGGGAATCATTTCATTCAACCCCGGAGATACAGAAGCATTGAGTCTAATCTGCCATCTGATCTCCTTCTCTCCCACCACTGCCTTTATATTTCCCCCTCTTGGGTTCGGATATATCACCTCCAAAATTCCAAACTTAAAACCAGTACATTGCGGATTATTAATCAAATGACGGGACAAGGCATTGTTAATATCACATTTTCTAATACAATATAAATGGTCATATATCCTGTTCTTAAAGCATCGGTCAGTCTTCCCTACATAATAATTCATACATATTTCACATATAGCCAGATATATAATATGTTGGGTCTGACAATTACCATGAGAAAACTTAACCTTGCTTCTGATGCAGTTATTTAATGCAATACATGGTGTCTCCAATATATATTTACAAAAAATTACAATGCCCACATTTTTTTGTACCCGTCTTATGTGTCTTGTTTCTCTTATAGAAACTAGCCTTAGCTTCAATGATTCTTTTCAAGTTGTTCCCTGTCTTGTAAACAAATTGTGGTCTATCAGGTATTTTCTCCTTGGTTGAGACATCACTGGTCAAGATGTTCCAATTTGATATAATAATATTTTTAACTTCCCTAGTGTGTCTACCATATTTTAATATGCAAGCCTTAGTATATTTATTACTAGTACCACTATTACTGTTGTTACTGTTACTATAAAGTTGATTATGGTCCGATGTTCCAATACCTATAAGGGGTACATATTTTTTACCCCATTCCTTAGATACATATGCAATGACATCATTTATCATAGCTTGGGGGTATCCTTTGTCGGCAAATAACCGTCCAATATATGCTAATTCTTGGAGCATAATCTTTCTGTCAGATGTCATTCTTGCAGCTCGAATGCACTGCCCCCTTATAATACTACGTTTGGTATTATAAGAATGTGCACTTTCAAAGTGCAAATAGCCATTGCTAAATGTATCTTTTCTGTAGATCCGAGACTGGAATGCCTTACCATCACTATATAGATACACATCCATATAATTAATCCCTACAGTATTACATTGAAATGTGAACTTTAAATATTCTGTAGTGTGATTGATCTACTCCACAAAGGTTGATAATTCTTGTTTTGAACCTTCCCATAAGATAAATATATCGTCCAAATAACGGACGTATCTCTTGATGTGTGACATCCATGAGGTGTTCAAAACAAATTCACATTCCCAATCAAGTAACACCAAGTTGGCGTAGATGGGGGCACACGCTGTCCCCATCGCTACGCCAGTCTTCTGCTTGTAATACTCCCCCTCAAAATAGATGAAATTGTGGTCAAGTACTATATCCATAAATTCAACTAATAAGGATGTTTCATCCTGTCCCAATCCACTATATCTATGTATACTGTTGTGAAACCTGTTCATGCCATCATCTTTAGGGATGCAAGAAAACAAGTCTTGAACATCAATAGTGACAAATATGAGATTGGGGCTCCATATCTCCTGCTTGAAAATTCCCCAAAAATTCCCATGAGTCTTTCATGATATGTTCAACAATATTGTATACATGTCTCAATTTATAATGAATCACTCGACCAAAAGGGAAGGCTTTGCTTGCACTTCCTGATATAATAGGTCTAAAAGGGGGATCCAACAAATTTTTATGGATTTTGGGAATGCCTGTAATCGTTGCTAGTATAGGGAACTCAACTTTAAGATATTTGTACATCTCCTCATTGATTCTATTTTCCAGTAAGAATTCCTCCAAATATGAATCAATATGACCATGAGCTATATTCACTTCATTCAGTGAAGAAACTACATATTGTGAGGAATTGTTTAATAAATCAAAAATCTTACTTGTGTATTTCTCTTGATCATAAAGAACAATACCTCCCCCTTTGTCCGCGGACATAATTCTAATATTGTGTTCACACAGTGAATCAACAATGTCATGGACCGGTTTACTGGTATCAGTGTCCTTTCTTGTATCTATATTTGTTGTATAACCCATAAATTTCGGTATTAACCACATTCTCAAAAGATGTCAAAATTTTGGACATGGGGGGGTAAAAACACTTTTCTTCTTTAGTTTGTTTATATTTGTGTCCATCTTATTATTTTTATTAAAAAAAAGACCTAGATTTAACTTCCTCAAAAATAGTTTAAATTCAACTAATGTATCAGTAATATCCAAGGATTTATCAGGGATAAACTTCATACCCTTAGAAAAAATAGAAAAAAGTTCAGAGTGTACTTGATATGTACTATAATTGTAAATTTTCATTTCCCCACTGGTGTGAAGTATCCCATCAATAACACTATCCACATTATTATCCATTGTGTGCATTACAGGGTTAACACACCCATCCAGCAGGGTAGGACAGTTAAAAAAATCAGGATATGCTAATGATAGTGTTTGCGTCCTGTCCATCTGTTTTTCCCTTTCCCCTTCTGTTTCACTGTCTGCCAATTGTAATAATCCCCTTCTTCCTCTAAAAAAGACTCTCCTTCACCTGGGGCTGTGGAGAAATCATAGTGACCAGTAGTGTATTTCATGTCCTGGTTATCCCCCCTATGTTTTTTGTTCAACGCCCCTTCTTTTTTATTAATATTCCATCTATATACCGTGCCTTTCTCATACTGAATAATATCCCTCTGTAACTTTCTACATTTTCTGTCAAAACCTTTTTTGCAATGGCTTTCAGCATATTCATATTGTTTGTAATACAATTTTTCCCATTGTGGGAATAACATATCCTTTTGAATACATTTATTTAACTGTTCAACTTCCTGCAACAAACAACTCAATTTAGAATCATTGCAGTTGACAATAAATTGCATGAACTGTTTTCCGAACCCATTAAACATGTCATTACACATTTTAATATGATCTTCATTCATTTCAACCCCAAGGGGTTCCTTGAAAAAACGTAGTCCCATAGGGACTATACCAATATCCATACACTTACAAAGATACATATTATCTACCTGAATACTTTTAATTTTGGTCAACTTGTTACCAAAACTGTAAATAAGTTCCTTAAGTGAGGTGAAATGCTGCTCACCTCCCACACGTTTATTTTTAACATTAGGTTTAGTACTGTCATCGAATTCAAAAGGCATTTGCATAAATTTATCTAAAATGTTAGCGCTATCTACATCCCCCATAGTAGAGCGCTGAAAAACAGTACCTTTGCCATATTTGTGTTTGGCGCCACTACATTTCTCTTCCATGGCATAAGTCCGTAGAGGTGGTAGCTGTTTTGGTTTTGCGCCAGATATAAGATAAACATCCTCATCCTGACTAGCCGACTGGCTGGTAACGTTAATAGCACTCCCGTGCCTCACCATGTTGTCTTTGTCGTTCTTCCTCTGCGTGCAGTTCGACAAAAAAGGAGAAGAGTGTCTCCTCTGCCCATTTGGGATCTCCTCGTCGCTGCCGTTGCCCATGGAGGACCGAATCGACGTCATAACGTTGGAGTTAGGCTGCGCTAAGTTGATATCGAAGGTCACCTTGTCGAGGTGGATTTCACAATGCATTCTTTTGGCTTATGAAAGTTCTGGCAGGCCCGCACCTCAGAGTGTCCGTGCCAACTCTACTCTGTCCATGTCTACCTCTGCTGCCTTTCGGGCTAGAGTACCCTTGGATGATATCTGCTCAGCAGCCACTTGGGCTTCATCTCATACCTTCATCAACCAGTGCTCCGGAACATCCTTCCATGAAGGCCGCCCAAGGTACAGGTAGCTCGGGACTCTGTCCCAAAGGTTGCTGACAAATGAAGTCAACTACTTCAGATTAAGAAGTTATGTACTCACCATAACATTCCATCTGAGTAGGTGTAGACTTCATTTGTCTGCAACCGTCCCACCCTCCTTCCCCCTGACCTTCGGATGTTTTTTGGCCAGAAGTTTTTACTCTGCCCTTTTAAGGAAGGTAGTTAGTTTCCTTTTTCAGCCTTATTGGTTATTGGCAAACTTGATCTGAGGTCAGTCAGGGATGGCAAGGGATTATGGGTGAAGGGGAGGAGCTAGGAGCTCGGAACTAAGCTGTGAAAGATTGCCGGCTCGGATCCGAGGTCGAATCCGAATCCTAAAGGTTGCAGACAAATTAAGTCTACCTGCTCAGATGGAACGTTATGGTGAGTACATAACTTCTTATTTTCAGAAAATCTGACCAGCTCTTTGTATCCTATGCTACAGCTTCACAAGGGAAGGCTATATCAAAACAAACCATTTCCAAATGGATAGGACATTGCATTCGTTTTTGCTATACCCATCATGGAAAACCAGTTCCTGCTACCATTAGGCCCCACTCTACCAGGGCAACAGCTACATCTACAGCCTTCCTCATGGGGGTTCCAACCAAGGAGATTTTGGAAGCTGCAACTTGGAGTTCAGTACACACCTTTACCAAACACTATCACTTACCACTTTATTCTAAGACTAGAGCTGGCTTCGCCACTGCAGTTCTGCAGGGCCTTCTAGCCTCCTCTAACCCTGTATGACTCCTCCACCCATCCTTAGCTTTGGGAGTCTACCCAAGTGTGATGACTGCAGCAGGGTAACATGATGAACTTAGTACAGTTTTGTACCTACCATAAATGTAGATGTTCGAGTGTACACCCTGCTGCAGTCCAGGTTACCCTCCCTCCATCTCCTCTGATCTAACTGGCTAAATCTCTACAATACCTTCCTGGTGTATTTGCTTATAGCTGGAGGGATTTTGTGTTTGTGCTAAAATGTCTTAAATTGGTACTAATTACTGACCACCTTTTGGGGGGCACCTGACATCTGGGGCAAGAAAAACTGAAGAAAATGGCGTTGGATGCATTATATATTCCCCTGGCACACTGACGTCAGGGAAGAAGCGACAGCAACTGACGCCGGACCAAGACTTTGGAATTCTGGCCGACTGCGGGACCGCCTGACGACAGGATAACCCAAGTGTGATGACTGCAGCAGGGTGTACACTCGACCATCTACATTTATGGTAGGTACAAAACTGTACTTCATATGTAAAACCAACTTCAGCTTCAAAGGCAAAGACTAAAGCACCTCTAAAGACAAAGAAACAAGTACAACATTCACCAGGACAGGTGCTTAAAATGGCCGAAGACCTAATTACTTTGATCAGGGGTTCCCATCCCTCTCCTGATTAAGAGACCTAGGCAAGAGACAGAATATGAAACTTCAGATCAAGTTTCCATTTCCTCTGATTCCTCTTCTGAACAAAGATACTCTCTTCCTCCTTATGAGGATTTTGATGCTGAAGAATCTATCCCTTCAGCCTCTCCTCCTGAGGATTATTCCTTTTGGTAGACCCTGCATACCATGAGGGAGCACTTTCATTGGGACAGCCAAGATTACTCAGAATCTAAGAAAAGGCTCAGATATTTTCTTTTACTACCACAGCACAGGCCCCTTGCTATTCCTCCTGTTTTAGACATTGTAGATGTATTTAGAGTCCACTCTCACTCCTGACTCTTTACCACCAGCTCCTGTTAAGCCAGACAGATACTACAGGGTTCCTGATTCACATATATTTCTTTATAGATACCCTGCTGCTGACCCAGAAAGTATTCCTCAGGGTCCCAAAGGGGTCAAGGCGTCCACTGCAAAAAACCCTATTCCCTCTATTAGGGATTCAAGGGCCCTGGACAGATGGGGGAAAAAGATTTACACTTCTGCTACTTTGGCTGTAAGGGCCTTAAATTGTCAGTTTCATATGTTTAAATGTCAACAATATGTTATGTCACTACTAAAACAGAAAATGTTGACAAATTCTGAATGTGCAGAAAACAAAGAAATGCAGGATTTATTGCATGCAGCTGAACAAGTAGGAAAGCATACTTGCAATGTGGTTTTGATTCTCTGGAGGCCTCTTGCAGGGCCGCTGTTACGGGTTCTGTCATTAGGAGGCATGCTTGGTTAAAGGAACAGAATCTGCCTGATCAAGTTAAAGCAAAATTATTAGATGCTCCATAGTTTCATAGTATAGTACTAGGCTATCTGCCGTAAGGCATTTATAAGCCTAGCTAAAGTGTATGTGGCTTTCACCACCCCATGTAATGATACAAAAGTGTACAATTTAAATTAAATTTAGTTTACTGTGCCTCTATCTAGCAATGACACAGAGATGACCCCCGAGGTAAATCTACGATCACCTTTCCATTCGTCCAGATTTCTCTTGAAGAGAGTCAGTCAGGGGCTCTGCCTAACATGGACAGGTATCCTGTTCCAGAGTGCGGGAAGCCTCTGGGTTATGAATCTGTCCCTCCAGCATGTCCTATTCGTATTTGTGCTGAGGTTTAGATCTTTAGCTCTCGTGACTCTGATGAATTTGGGTTTTTTTGAGGTGGAGCATGTCCATTAATTCTGAATTGGATATGGCCTTGTACGTAAGGCACAGATCACCTCTGAGCAGGCGGTATGCTACTGAATAGAGCTGGAGCTTTTTCAGTCTGGCTGCATATGACATATGCTGGAGACCCTTGATCCTCTTGGTAAGGTACTTTTGGGGTCTCTCCAGCTGCTGCAGGTGCCGGGTGAGGTACATACCAAATGGGGCATTGTACTCGATTATAGGCCTGATAAGGGAGGAATATAAGGGTAGAATGACATCCTTTGATCTGGATGCGAATCCCTTCATGATAAGGTGGGCAAGGTAGAAGGCCTTTCTAACCACTTTGGCGACGTGGGTGTCAAATGAGAGGTCACTGTCAACTTGGGTCCCCAGGTCTCTGATTACTTTTTCCGTACTTAATGGATTACCACCTATGTGGTAATTTGTGGCTGCTTTGTTTTTTCCAAAGGGGATGACTATACATTTTTTGGCATTTAGTTTAAGGCCATGACTCTGGCATCAGTCGTCTGTTTCTGTGAGGCCCTTCTGGAGGATGCATGTGTCAGCTGGTGTGTCGACTATGGAGCCTAGTTTGCAGTCGTCTGCGAACTTGGTCAGCTACAACCACCCTCTGTTTGCCTGCACATCTGAGAAATAAATGCCGAACAAGAGGGGTCCCAAGACAGAGCCCTGTGGGACTCCACTTGTGGCTGACTTAGAGTCTGACATAACTCCAGCTATTCTGACTTTGTGGGTTCTGTCCTTTAGCCAGTTTGCAACCCATCTTGTGACAAACGGGTTTACATTTAAGCTGCTGAGCTTGTCTATGATGCCTGAGTGGGTTATTGTGTCGAAGGCTTTTGCCATATCCAGGTAGGCTGTATGAACTGCTTTGCCTTCATCGATGGCCGTAGTGACCGTTTCAAAAAAGTCCACCAGGTTTAAAAGACAGGATCTGCCTTTAACAAAGCCGAACTGGGTGGGGTCAATTGTCTGTAGGTCCCCGATGTCTTTGTGTATGACTTCCATAATGATTCTTTCCATAGCTTTGCAGACCAGGCTGGTCAAGCTTATGGGGCGGTAGTTTCCAGGGTCTGTAGAGGTGCCACCTTTGTGGAGTGGGACCACTGTAGCTGTACAGCAGTGTTCAGGGACGTATCCTGTAGCAAGGCTAAGATTAAGCAGCGTTCTTATGTGCGGGTTTAGCTCCTCTAGGAGTTCACGTAGCATGCAACCCGGGACACCGTCAGGTCCCATGGATGCTGTATTTTTAGCTTTGCTGAAGGCAGCTCTCACCTGGACATCTGAGATTTCAGGGAGGTTTCATTCAGCTGAGATATTTATTTTGTCTTTTGGGGGAGAGGGAGGGGAGAAATTTGCACTGAACCTGTCTGCCAGTATGTTGGCAATATCTGTGGGTTCATTGTATTTTTTGCCATTATGAACTAACTCTGCGCATATCTGAGGGTTTCCGCCCAGGTTTCTAACATAACTGAAGAAGGCCTTGTGATTATCTTTAGTGTCCTTAGCAATTTTTCTCTCAAGTTGGCCTTTGATGATTTTATTAGCGAACGTAGTTTTTTGCTAGTGCTGATCAAGGATGCCTTCCCTTTATGGGATTTTGCTCTGTCTTGCAGTAGCTTCCTTCTCTTGTTATAAAGTTTGTTTATGGCTGGGGTCCACTAGATAGGATGCCTGCCTTTGGTGGAAAGGGTCTTGGTTTTATTTGGGATTGCATGATCCATGCATTCTTGGAGATGCCGTGAAAGCATTTGTGAAGGATTCAGCAGTGTGGGATGTGGTTTCCACTGGCCCAGGGGGCTTGAAGGATACCATTTCAGTCCTAAGGAGTGTAAAGTCGGCTTTTGAGAAGTTTCTCACTGTGATCTTTTGTGCTGGGGGTGGAGGTGGGATATGAATATCTAGGGTTATTAGTTTATGGTCTGATCTCACTAGTGAGGGGTATACTTCCGGTGTTGAGCATTTTGTCCCCATGTTTGTGATGATCAGGTCAAGTATATTATTTCCCCTTGTGGGGGAGTTGACTAGTTGTTCCATCGCATTTGAGTTGATGAATTCCAGGAACCTTTGGGCTAGGGTGTTGGGGCTTGATTAATGCACCCAGTGTATGTTTGGGTAGTTGAAGTCTCCCAATATGATGGTATTTGGTGAGACATTCATATCCTCCTGTGTCTTCAGGAAGGCTGAATGGAGTTCCTGAGATTGCGAGGGTGGTGCTACAAGTTGTGTAGCAGTTTTGCCTACGGTTAGTTGCACATGGATGGTCTCCGATGCTTCATGCGTTGCCACTACCTGGAGGTGTGGGTGTCTTTAATGAATATGGACACTCCCCCCTCCTTTTGTGGTTCGGCCCAGGTTTTGGGGCCGAAATGCATGATACGAGGTATAACCTGGTAGGGCTGGGGTGCTCTCAGGAGCCTTGAACCAGGTTTCAGTTACTACACAGACATCGATGCTCTCCATACTGAGGAGTGCTTCGAGAGCCTACATCTTGAGATTTAGACTTCTGGCGTTGAGCAGCAGTACCCTTATTTTTTTACCTTTATTGTTTTCTAAGGTGGTGGGTTTGTCTTTTGAGCCTTGCCTAAAAAAGGCACTATGGGGATTGCAAGAGCCTTAGCCAATATTCGGAAGCCCAGTGGTGACAGGTGCAAGCCGTCCCTTGTGAAGCATCGTGGCTTGTCCAGCATGTCATCCCAAGCAGACAGACATTGGATCCCCCTAGAATGACAGTAGTAATTGAGCCAATTACTAAAGCTGATCATCTTGTCTTTGTATTGTGGAATCATTCTTGGTGAGGGCAAGATGCTACTCAGGGTCAGGGTCATACCGGCCTGGGCTACATAATCAGAGAACTCCTCTATGTCTCTCTTCATGTAGTCCAAAGAGGTACGTCTCAGGTCATTCACGCCGGCATGGACAATGATGGAGTCATATTTGTACTTGCTTTGGAGTGATCTGAGTGCTTGTGTTATGTGGCTGATCCTGGCTCCAGACAGGCAGCTCACCGTTACCCTCTCTCTGTTCAGCCTGGTAAGCGGGACATCAGTGTGTCTGACTAGAGAGTCACATATTACTAGTTTATCAGGCATGGTGTTTCGCCTTAAGGGCTGTGATTGTTTGGCACACTGACTTTGTGTACTATGTGTTGCTTGTGCAGAGTTTTGAGGTGGTGTTTTCTTGGATGTCTGCTTTGGGAGCCTCTGTTTCGGTAAGTTTTTTATTAGAGCCTCCGAGTATGTCTTTGTGTTACTATGGATTTGGTTTGCAGTTGTGGTTGGTTTATGTGAGACTGGGTTTGTTGTGTGTGTGGTTACCTTTTCCTCCTGTCTGGTCTTGCTAGTCCTGTGTTGAGAGAGTTCAGCCTCCAGTTTGGCTATATAGTTGCATCTCTCACTTGTGTTTGTTGGGAGGAGGAGAGGGTTGTCTGTGTACGAGACAATTGTAACATTGTCTCAGGATTCCCAGATTAACCAGCTGAACTGGAGAGGACGTCAGTAATATACCACTCGACATGCCAGAATAGTATAAGGGGGTGATGTGTAACTGGGTCAGAGAGGACTTTGAAGGGAAGTGGGTATTAGCACGGGTTGTAGGTGGAGGTAGTGCTCACGTTAGTTTAAGGGTGCTTCACTTAAAAGAAAGGTTTTAGGAGCAAGTGCTAGGCTTATGATAAAGCAAATAGACTGATTTTGTTGACAGTAGAGCTTTCTTAAGGGAAAAATTGAAGTGCAGACTTGGCAGAGCCAGGAATAGTTTAAGCCTGTTTAACCGGCGCTGCGTTATGCGCACAATCGTGCAAAGCCACGCAAACGCGGATTTTAAACCAGGAACTTCAAAAGAGCTGGAATTGGTCCAAAACGACCAATTACTACAAGCTGTTGTGCTGAGGTCACTCCTTCAGGGACAGATAGGCTGCTCAAGGCTCCCCGCTCCCACTGGTGAGCAAAGAAACTTCCTTCTATCCAAGTAAGCAATGGGCAACACAGGAACTACACCACAGTCCAGAATATAGCAAAGCCTGTATACTGGTCTAAACTAGTCGAGAAAGACGGGAAAACAAGGATATTTTTTTTGTTTTTTTGTATTTTTTAGTTCAGTACACAAATGCAGGAAAAACAGTAACAAATCACTTACACAGGCTAGCTCACTTCAGTGGGTAGCCTCAACAGTTAAATTTAACAACAAACTTTCGACCAAATGTAACTTTAAGTGCAGATAATGTACAATGCAAAAAACAGGTAATAAAGCAGTATAAACTTGTTCAAAGTAAGAAAAGGAAGGTCTCAGGTAAAAACAGCAAAAAAAAATACTTGGATCAGGAAAGTAGTCGCTTTTCTCAGTTCTCTGCTGCTAGCACCACTCTGCAGGACCACAAGGAGCTGTTTCTGAGTAGTATAGCCAGAAAAAAACGCTCAGGGACGGATTTTAAACAGGGAACTTCAAAAGAGCTGGAAATGGTCCAAAACGACCAATTACTACAAGCTCTTGTGCTGAGGTCACTCCTTCAGGGACAGATAGGCTGCTCAAGGCTCCCCACTCCCACTGGTGAGCAAAGAAACTTCCTTCTATCCAAGTAAGGCAATGGACAACACAGGAACTACACCACAGTCCAGAGTACAGCAAAGCCTGTATACTGGTCTAAACTAGTCGAGAAAGGCGGGAAAACATGGATATTTTTTGGGGTTTTTTTTTGTTTTTTAAGTTAAAAAGTACACAGAAATGCATGAAAAACAGTAATAAATCACTTACACAGGCTAGCTCACTTTAGTGGGTAGCCTCAACAGTTAAATTTAACAACAAACTTTCTACCAAATGTAACTAAGTGCAGATAATATACAATGCAAAAAACAGGTAATAAAGCAGTGTAAACTTGTTCAAAGTAAGAAAAGGAAGGGGTCTCAGGTAAAAACAGCAAAAAAATACTTAGATCAGGAAAGTAGTCACTTTTCTCAGTTCTCTGCTGCTAGCACCACTCTGCAGGACCACGAGGAGCTGTTTCTGAGTAGTATCATGATACCTTGTTTGATGTTAAAGCAGAAGAGGTGTTGAAGAAAATGGAGGACAAAGCTAAATCTATGCAAACAGTCAAGGATTTATTACAGGTACAACCTCCCAGATTTAGCAGGAACTGGCCTGCAAAGAATTGGTCCTTTCCAGTGTCAGACAGGCCACAGAGGCAGATACAGACAGCCCAGAGGCAGATCCCAGCCCCAGGGCTCATATAGGTCTAAGCAATGGGGTGCTTCTACCTCCAAAACTGGAGAAGGTAAATCACAGCCATACAGGAAACGATCTCAATGACTTTCCCCTGCCAGCACCGAGCACTTACCTTTTGGCAGCCCTTTAGGGAGAAAACTAGCACTTTTTTCACAAAATTGGCATATGATC
Source organism: Protopterus annectens (assembly GCF_019279795.1). Lineage (NCBI taxonomy): Eukaryota > Metazoa > Chordata > Ceratodontiformes > Protopteridae > Protopterus > Protopterus annectens. The sequence continues at coordinate 849,311,962 of NC_056750.1, forward strand.
GCCCAGGACAAATGGGTCCTGAATATAGTTTCTCAAGGCTACAGGTTCCATTTTCACACCCTGCCAAGGGCAAACGGAATGTCAGACCTGCCACACAATCAGTGGGCAGAGGCTCAGAAACAAGTTTCAGCCCTCATGGACATGAGGGTTATTCAGCGAGTGCCACAGCAAGAGCAGGGACAAGGATTTTACTCAGGACTCTTCTTGGTGGCCAGAAAGGACAGTGCATGGAGACCAATACTGGACCTGTCTATTCTAAACACATTTTTGGATATTCTGAAATTCAAAATGTTGACTCTGCAGCAGCTTCTGCCCATGCTGGGCAGGAAGGCATCGCTTGTGACTGTAGACCTAAAAGATGCATACCTGCATGTCCCAGTCAGACATTCATGCAGAAGATACCTCAGATTTATAGCTGGATCAATGCACTACCATTTCTCTGCACTGCCCTTTGGCTTATCTACTGCGCCCAGGGTCTTCACAAAATGCCTGGCACCAGTAATTGCATTTTGCAGACTAAGAGGAATTCAAATTTATCCTTACTTGGACGATTGCCTTATTCAAGCAGAGAACAAAGACATTCTACTACAGCATCTGGCGTTTGTAAAAAGATTACTAACATGCCTAGGGTACACAGTAAATGAAAAGAAATCAAAACTAGTACCCTCACAAGAGATAATATTCCTGAGTGCAAGCTTAAATACAACTGCCCAGATGGCTTGTCTCACGCCAGACAGACAACTGACTACTTATTTCAAACTTTTGGCAACAAAGACCCAGTTATCTGCAAGAAGAATTCTGCAGCTTTGGGCTTCATGGCATCCTGCATACTGCTAATTCCATATGCAAGACTGCATATGAGGAAACTACAATGGTATCTAAAAAGTGTTTGGACTCAACATTGCCACAGCCTGGAAACAATAATTACCCTCATTCCCTGCCTGCAACACGAGTTTCGATGTTGGGCAGAGGCCTGTCACCACAACAAGTGACACCTTTCACTTTACCCACAGCCAGGCAGACATTAACAACAGATGCATCAGATTATGCCTGGGGGGCCCATATGGCAGGGAGATGTATTCAGGGCACATGGTCCGCAAGCCAAATGCATCTACATATCAATCAAAAAGAGATGCTAGCTGTTCAAAATGCCCTGACAGCCTTCAAGGATCTACTTCATCCAGGACAACTATTGATGAAGACGGACAATAGTACAGTCATGTGGTACATAAACAAACAGGGAGGCACACATTCCTACCCCCTCTGCAGACTAGCCATGACTTTGTGGGACACCGCATTGACTTGCCGAGTACATCTGCAAGCACAATACCTGCCATGAAGGATAAATTCTCTGGCAGATGAACTAAGCCGAAACCTAATGGATCCCCATGAGTGGAAATTGGATCCACAAGTCTTCAGCTTGATAACAAGGAAATGGGGATGCCCAGAAATAGACCTCTTTGCCTCACCTCACAACTGCCAACTGCAGAAATTCTGCACAAGGACTTATCACAAGCTAGCATGGAAAGTGGACGCTCTATCTTTCAGCTGGAAAAATTTAACAGTATATGCCTTTCCCCCACTGCCTCTCCTCCTCAAGGTACTCCAAATGGTCAGACAGGAGAAGCCAAAAATGATGCCGATTGTCCCAGACTGGCCCTGCCAGCACTGGTAGTCAATCCTAATGAGCTTCTCTCAGTACCCAGCCTGGACATTGCCTCAAATTCCTCACTTATTGACTCAATAAAACAGATCCTGCACAGCCAACTCAGGACCTTAAACCTGGCAGCATGGCGGATAATGTAACCATTCAAAACACGCCTCTGTCTAAAGCAGTGATGGATGTTATTTTGGAGGCCAGGAGGCCTAGCACCAGGAAAATCTTATGCAGAAAAATGGAAGAGATTCTGTGCTTGGAACCAGGCACAAGGAATTGACACAATTGTACCAAATATTCCTCAGATTTTACAATACTTAACTGAGATGCTGGACAAAGGCCTATCCTTTTCCTCAATTAAGATTCATGCCTCTGCCATTTCAGCTCACTACAATACAGAACCACCTCTATTCTCTCATCCATTACTAAGGCAGTACCTCAGAGGGGCCCAAAACATAAGACCTCCAAGGAGTGCACCAATACCTGCATGGGACCTAAATTGTCTTGGAAAAACTCACACTGCTTCCTTTTGAAACAGCCTCTACAGCTGATATAAAATTCTTATCTTGGAAAACAGCTTTGCTCCTAGCAATAACCTCTGCTAGACTAGTCTCAGTTACAGGCACTCATGGCTGTGGAACTCTCTATCATTTTCCATCAGGACAGGGTTTCTCTGAGTACAAACCCGACATTTATGCCTAAGGTAGTGTCCAGTGTGGCCCTGAATCGAACAATTAATTTGCCTACCTTTTATCCAAACCCACAGAATAATGGTGAGAGACTTCTGCATTCTTTGGACATTCACAGGCATCTACGCTTCTACTTGGACAGAACAAAAGCTTTCAGAAAAACTGAACAACTTCTAGTGGCATATGCTGCAGGATCAAAATGGATAGGCCACTGCATTCGTTTCAGCTATTCATAGCATGGCAAATTAGTGCCTAAGGGCATTAGGCCACATAATAACCAGAGCAGCAGCCACTTCAGCAGCCTTCCTCAGAGGAGTACCAACCAAAGACATCTTCGAGGCTGCAACTTGGAGTTCAGTGCACACTTTTACAAAGCACTATCACTTACCCCTCTACTCTAAATCTAGAGCAGGCTTTGCCACTGCAGTTCTGCAGTGCCTCATAGCCTCTCCTAATCCTGTTTAGCCCCAGCTGCCCAACCATAGCTTTGGGATTCAACCCAATTGTAATGACTGCAACAGTGAAACACGATGAACATAGTACAGTGTACCTACCATAAATGTAGATGTTAGAGTGTATTCACTGCTGCAGTCCAGGTCACCCACCCACCATTCCCCTTTCCTTTGCTGGGTCTAATCTGTACTTCACTATTCTATACAACCTATGTGGTGAATTTGCTTGTAGATGAAGGTAGAGTTTTACTTTACTGCATGCATGTTTATTGGCATAAATTAGCCTACCCTTTTGGGGGCACCTGACATCTGGGGCAAGAAAAACTGAAGAAAATGGCGTCTGCTGCATCTTTTATACTCCTGGCGCACTGACGTCAAGGAGGAGGTGACAGCTACAGACGCCGGACCAAGACTTTGGAATTCAGGCCGACTGCGGGTGGCCTGCCAGCAGGATAACCCAACTGTAATTATTGTAACAGTGAATACACTCGAACATCTACATATATGGTAGGTACACAACTGTACTTTCTCTGCACTGCCTGTTAGCTTATCTGCTGCGCTCAGGGTATTCATAAAGTGCCTAGCTCCAGTCATTGCATTTTGCAGGCAAAGAAATATTCAAATATACCCATACCTGGGCGATTGTCTAATTCAGGCAGAAAGCCCGGACATACTTTCGAATTATATGGCGTTTGTACAAAAGGTGCTAACTTGTCTGGGGTACAGCATAAACGAAAAATCACATCTTGTACCTTGTCAGGAAATTATATTCCTGGGAGCAAGCTTGAACACAACTTCCCAGATGGCTTTCCTCATGCCAGCGAAACAAATTCATTTGACAGCTTACTTCAAACTAATGGCCACAAAAACCCTGCTATCTGCAAGACAAATACTGCAAGCCCTGAGGTTCATGGCCTCTTGCATTTTACTAATTCCATATGCAAGACAGCATATGAGGAAACTACAATGGTATCTAAAAAGCCTGTGGTGTCAACATTCTCAGGATCTAGAAGAAATGATTCCCATCATACCTTGCCTACGGTTAGAGTTCCTTTGGTGGGCAGAGGCCTGCCACCAAAACAAGGGACTGCCATTCACTTTACCCACTACTGCCCAAACCCTAACAACAGACACATCAGACTATGCATGGGGGGGCGCACTTGGCAGGGAAGTGCATTCAGGGCAAATGAAACCAGAGTCAAATGCAACTGCATATCAATCAAAAAGAAATGTTAGCTGTACAGAATGCTCTTACAGCCTTCAAGGACCACATTCTTCCTGGACAATTAATGGTAAAACTGACAGCACCACTGTTTTGTGGTACATAAACAAGCAGGGGGGAACCCACTCATACCCCCTCTGCAGACTAGCCATGGCTCTGTGGAACATAGCCTTGAGCTACCAAGTGCACCTTCAGGCTCAATTCCTGCCAGGAAATCTAAATACATTGGCCGACGAACTAAGCAGAAATCTCATGGACCCACAAAAGATTCTGTTCCTGGAACCAAACTCAGGGGATTGGCACAACAGCACCCAATTTACCTAAAATTCTGCAATACTGAACTGAGATGTTTCACAAGGGCCTTTCCTTCTCCTCCATCAAAATTCATGCCTCAGCCATTTCAGCTCATAACAGCACTGAACCACCCCTCTTCTCTCATCCACTGCTCAAGCAGTTACTCAAGAGGTGACCAAAAACTTAAGGCCACCCAGGAGAGCCCCAACTCTAGCCTGGGACCTTAACTTTATATTGGAAAAACTCACTCTACCTCCTTTTGAGCCAGCTGCAAGTGCAGAGTTAAAATTCCTTTTTTTTGAAAACAGCCTTCGTTTTAGCAATCACTTCAGCAAGAAGGGTCTCGACCCTTATGGCAGTGGAGCCTTTCATCATCTTTCATGTGGACAGGGTGTCCCTCAGGACCAATCCCTCTTTCATGCCCAAGGTGGTATCCAGTATGGCTCTTAATCAGTCCATTCATTTGCCAACCTTCTTTTCTAATCCACAGAACAAAGGGGAGCGAATACTGCACACCTTAGATGTGCACAGACAGCTTAGATTTTACTCGGACAGCACTGAACAGGAAATCTGAACAGCTGCTGGTGGCATTTGCTGCAGGGGCAGAGGGAAAGGCCATTTCAAAGCAAACCATTTCTAAATGGATAGGCCATTGCATTCATTTCTGGTATTAGCACCATGGAAAACCTATCCCACAAGGGGATAAGTCCACACTCAACCAGGTCTGCATCTACCTCTACAGACTTTCTCAGAGGTGTCCCTACCAGGGACATTCTAGAAGCTGCTATCTGGAGTTCTCTACCTACTTTCACCAAGCATTACCATTTGCCAATTTTCTCTAAATCCAGAGCTGATTTTGCCACTACAGTCTTGCAGGGCCTTATAGCTGGTCATAATGCTATCTGAATTCCTCCTCCCATCCTTAGCTTTGTGAATCTACCCAAATGTGATTACTGCAGCAGTGATCCATGAAGAACATAGTACAGTTGTGTACACTTACCATAAATGTAGATGTTCAAGTGTATTCACTGTTGCAGTCCTGGTTACCCTCCCTCCAGCCCCCCTGACTTCTTTTGGCTATACCTCTATCCCTCTTTTACTATGCTTAAAAGCTTTTTGGTGTATTTGCTTTTTTGTTGGAGGTATAACCTTGTGTGTGTGTGTATGCATGTATGTATGTGTGTATATATATATATATATATATATATATATTATTTATTTATTTATTTTTTTTTGTAATTGCTTCCCATTATGGGGGCACCTCACAACTGGGGCAAGAAAAGCTGATGTAATGGCGTCTGCTGCATACTTTATATCCCTGACTACCTGACGTTATGGAAGTTGAGACAGCAACCGACGCAGGACCCAAGACTTTGATAATCAGGCCAACTGAGGGCTACTGCAAGCAGATAACCCAAATGTGATGACTGCAACAGTGAATGCACTCTGACATCTACATTTATGGTAAGTGTACACAGCTGTACTGTAAGGTGGCCTATATGGGTCAGTTTTCTTCCACTGCTCCTTATGAGTTGGATACCAAGAACACCTTCTCCTCTTTCTCCACCAAATAGTTTGTGGACTGCTGCCTAAGATGGGGGGAATGCACCCAGAGTCCTAGCTCAGAGAACTTTTCTGGACCTGCTTGTTCTCTGGGCTCACTGTTCTAGCCATGGATGTCCTGGAGGGTGGGTTTATTGATGCATCTGTGAAACCAGAATTCTTCCTTTGACCCTAGGAGGTCTGACCAGGTTTACAAAGTCAAGGATTCACATGAGTCTCTCTATAATAGTGCACTTAGCTGATCTAGCTGTGACGTCCACAGAATTCCAGCAAAGGATCTATTTCGGCTTTAACCAGTAACCCAGTTCTCAGTGACACGGATAGTGGAATACTCAAAAGATTTGAGAAGAAAGCATACTTTTCTGTCACCCCCCCCCCCTTTTTTCTTTCCCAGAATTTCGTTCTGCCAGTCTCGCATGGTTTCCTATTACCATTTTTTGCCAGAGAACATTAAATGCTAAGGCAGTGATCAGTCCACAACACCATCTCAGAAAAGGATCTGATGCCAGAGATACGTGAATCTTGTGACCTCAAGCACATTGCTTAGTATTCCTGAAAATGTGGATATAATGCTGTTACATTGTTTTAATTGGCATTGTAACAGCTCCATTACATAAAGAAGTGTTTTCCATTTCTTGATGTGTTTTTAAATTCATTTTCACAGACTGTATCTGACCGCTGCAGGGATTGCCACCTGACAGTGTAAACCTTGGCTCTAGATGATTGTCACTGTTCTTGACACCCCCCAACTCCATGTGCAAAAAGTGGGGAAAAAGGGGTTGTTGATGGATGGGTTCCCGTATCTGAATCTGCTTTAGTGAAGGTTTAAGCCTATGTTAGTAATTCCAGTGCACAGGTGCACTGCATTCTGCTCTTTGATTGGTTCTTGGTGTTAAACCCTAGATGTTATGTTGTCCCATCTCACCTTCATTCTTGATGGTTGGGTTCGGAACAGAGTATCGGTTCTGAGTCTGCCTAATACTAAAGCTCGAGAGCTTCCACTGGCTCAAGGCTATACCCTACCTCATGATGCCTGGCGAAAGTTCCCCAGATCTTGTTTGGTGCTTTGCTGGATCGAGATTGCATTTTACTGGCTTAGGCTGTGTTTTAGTATTTTTTTATTTTTTTTTTTTTGCTCTATTTTTCTCCTTCGTTAGGATTGTAAACTGTTAAAAACCTTTCCCTTATCCTCGTAGAGGATTTTTGGTGCATATGCGTTAATAGATATACTCTGATGTTCATCGTGTTTCACTGTTGCAGTCATTACAATTGGGTTCTCCTGCTGGCAGGCTATACTCTGTTACCGCTGTTTATGGTTTTCTTGTTGTGTCATTTCGTTCACAGGCCCATATTTCTATCCCTTTAAACTTTAGTTTTATCCTCAACGAACCCTTTTAAATTAGAGGGTTTGTTTTTGTCCTTATGTTAGCCAGTTTAACTTGGAGGGTTCCCCTTCCCTTTTTTGCAACCCCGTTTTACTGAGGGTCGTCATTTTATTTAGAGACTAGAGGAGATCGTCGTTTAAGTTGGAGTCTTTCCTTAGTTTTTCTTAAAAGAAAAAAAAAGAAAACTTGTTTAGAGTTTAGTTTTCTTTTGTTGTGTCTGTAGTTGTGTTAGTGGGGTGACAGTATTACTGCAAAAAAAAAAAAAAAAGTCTAAAGATTCTGGTGAAAATGGTAAAGAAGCTAAACAATCTGGCTTCAAAAAGTGTGACTCGTGCACAAGGAAAACGTGTCTGGCTGACGGGCACACTAGCTGTGTCTACTGTTAAGGTGCCATTAATCTGCAGGACTCCTGCTTGATTTTCCATGGATTCAGTTCCAGGGTCCTGCAGGAACAAACTTATTGTGAGGGGCTGCTTAAAGGTCCTTTTGATGTGGCAGTAGAAGGGAATCAGCCATCAAAATCCTCTGTCTCCCTCTTCTAAAAAGTCTTCAAAAAAGTCATCTTCCTCTGCTCTGGTGTCCAAGCTGGCCAAGAAGTCCAAGCATGCATCTTTGGACCTGAACACTATTGGCCCCGAAAAGACTACAACTCCATCTGCTCCACCAATTTTATTGGAGTCGACTCGTAGCCACAAAAGGAGCCGGTCCCCGACTTTGGACCTGGTCTACTCAGTGCTCCAGTCACCCCTGTTGCAATAGGTGGCTGGTAGCCATAAATTGTCCACTATTTCCTCTCTGTCATCCAGGAGGCTCTCTGATAATGTGGAACGGGTGGTCATGAGGTTGCTGCATACACCGACCTTAGCCAAAATTCTCACAAGCCCAGCCCAGATTCCTGTGCCTACCTTGTCTTCTGTTCCTCCTCCAACTCGAACGAGCTCGAAGTCGGAGTGCTTGGAAGTCCATGCGATGGAACTGTCTGGTCCGAAAACCACTACCAGTATATCGGTCCTGACTTCTGCTTCGACCTTGTCGATGCCGTCTTCTATCGAGGGGTCCGGGAGCAGACACTCTGTCATCAGGTCCGGGGAGGAGAGTCTGGTCGGACCCTTGTCTGATCCGATTCTTCCTCTCAGGGCCTCGGCACAGGTGAGTTCAGCACCCACATCAGCCTCTGAGACATCCTTCTTGGCACAGGAGGGATCTCTGGGTTCCTTGGAACCGGAGGCTCTCTCAGGCCAGGACCACGGTGCCTTCAAGGTGATGTGTGCTGTCTCCTCAAACTGATCCACCCTCTGCTCCAGCTACTCTTCCTCCAAAGGACCGGTGTCATCCCTTCAGCCCAAGTGTAGAAAACCAATGCCCTAGGATGCCCCATTGCATACCTCTCAACCTCTTAGAGTAAAAATCTGGACAAAGCTTAAAATGATAGGGGGACAAACGAGGACAGATTTTAAATATTGCTCTTACAAACTTAGAAAGTTGATAGAATAATAGCTTTTGCATCAGCATGAATTTTCTGATTTGGAGTCTTAAACTGAAATCTCTGTCATTATTTAATGACTTCAATCCTCAGCTATTTGCCAGAAAAGTACTGATTTTAGGAAGAATACACCAAAAATATGAGGCAAAAATCTAGACATTCTGCAAAAATATGTAAGGTGAGAGGTATGCCCCGTTGGGCGATCCCCCATCTTCTGAAACCTCCCCTGAGTACCCCTTGCAGAGGTCCCTCGGAAGCGGACTTGTAAAAGGAAGCATTTGGACTCTCCTGAGTCCGTTATGTCAGATACAGACTTAGAGGAATTCAGAAGGGTTCCCACAATCACCCTCTGAGGATGTCTTTTTCAGATGTCCTAAAGATCCTGAAACAGAGGTGGTTGGAAGACCCTTTCCCATTCTGAAGATACGTCCCCATATACCCTGAGGCATTCAGATCTCGACCCTCCACCTCATAGGTGTATCTGCCTTTCGACAAACTCCTGGGTGTAGTCAGTCGAAAGGTGTGGGGCTCCCCAGAATCCGTGGAATCTTTTCCAAGGAGGCCAAACAAATTTATTATAGCGCTTGATAAAAAAAATTTTATCCAAAGGTGTTCCAGTAGATGCTGTGGTGGTGACTGCGGCCACCAAGACGGAATTAACGGTGACTTCATCTGTTCATCCACGAAATAAGGAATTTTGAAAGATGGACAGATATGGGAGGCGTATGTTTTCCTCGGCGGCCTTTACACTCAGGTTGCTGATATATTTATCCCATTTCACCTGATTTCAGAGAGATCTCCTGAAAGAGCTAGGAGATTCCTTCCAAGGTGCTTTAGCTGAGGGAGTGCCGGACAAGGTAAATTCTCAACTTGCGACTTTGAACTCTGTACTGAACTCCTCCATTCGTCTCATCTAACATGCAGCAGATGGAGCGAGTAGGGCAGCAGGCACAGGAATAGCTCTCAGACGACTTTCCTAGATGTGCTTTTGTGAGTTTGCTGAACCCTTTAAGTGTTCCTTTATAAGTGCCCCTTTTGACATCTCTTTGTTTGGCCAAAGGTTAGAGAGACTCTAACCAGGTGCGAGCAAGATGGCACAACTCTTGTCTGCCATGAGAGTACGTTGCTTCGTCCCTACCAGGCCTTATCCCAAAGGCCAGAAGGGCGGAAATATGTGGTTCCGGAAATCCCAAAGAGTTTCACCGGACGCATGTGGTGAATTTTCCTCCAGGGTCAGAGGATGAAATAACAATGGAAAATGCCGCCCTCGCAGCAGAGGGACTCCCTAGAATTAGGGTGACAGAGATACTTTCTCTGACAGGCCCTTCCTGCACTCTGGAAAGGAGGCCAGCCTCCCCACCTCTGGAGGCAGTCGGAGGCAGACTATCACTGTACCCAACAGCCTTGCTAAGTACCACTCAAGACAAGTGGGTACAGTCTATTATATCCAGGGGATACGTCATAGCCTTTTCTACTCCACCCCCACCAGCAAGATCAATCCCAGACATTCCAACTTGTCAAAGGGATCAAGCAACTGTAGAAATTCAAAGGTTGCTAGAAAAGTGTCATCCAAAAAGTCCCTGCAGACCAAATCTGATTCGGAACTTACTCAAGGTTCTTTTTAGTTCCAAAGAAGACAGGGGACCGGAGGCCCATTTTTGATCTCTGCAGACTGAACGGGTCTGTCAAGAAAACAAAGTTCCAGGTGGTGACACTGCAGTCCATACTCCCTTTTCTGGGAAAGGGCAGTTGGATGTGCTCCATCGATCTCCAGGATGCGTAGTACCATGTAAAGATGGATAGGTGATACAGGAGATACCTATGCTTCCAGCTGGGAGTCGGTCATTACCAATTCGGAGCTCTGCCCTTTGGACTCACTACAGCCCCCAGAGTGTTTACCAAATCATGGCAGTAGTCACAGCTCACCTGAAACAGCTAGGATTCCGGGTGTTTCCATACTTAAATGACTGGCTCATCACCGCCACCACTCAGCATCTGTTGACCAAGGCAAGGGACACCACTGTACGTCTGTGCTCACAGCTGGGTATTACCATAAATTTACAAAAAATCTGGCTTGTTTCCTTCACAGCATATTTCATTCATAGGAGCAGACGTAAACACAAAAGAGATGGTAGCAAGACTGCCTCACAAAAGGGTGCAAACACTGCGCTGTCTGGTATCAGTCTTGCTCTTGAGAAGGAAGGTGCAGGCAAAGTTTGTTCTCAAGGTTCTGGGGTCGATGGCAGCTGTGATAACCTTAGTCCCACTGGCACGTTTACACACGAGAGTATTGGTGGCTTTTCTTTGCTCAGTGTTCCATGCAGGTGTTACCCATGTCATACAAGATCCTTATTACAGATACCTGCAAGAAGGACCTAATTTGGTGGCTTCAGTCGACGTAGGTGTGATCATAGGCAGACCATTTGTTCTCTCCCATCCAGAAGCTACAGTGACCATTGCTGGTTCCCATATAGGGTGGGGGGGACATTATCTGGGACAGACCATCCAAGGGACTTGGCAAGAACATGAATACCACTTGCGCATCAGTGTCTTAGAGATGAGAGCGATACTTCTGGCATTGCAAGCATTCCAGAGCTCTCTTCCAACAGGTACGATTGCAATATAGACAGACAGTATGTCCGTGGTGTGGTACATCAACAAACAAGGTGGAACCAGATCCTACCCTTTGTGTTGAGAGGCTCAAAGAGTATGGCAAATGTCACTTTCTTCTCAATGTTTTCTGACTGCAGCTCTCATTCCAGGGAAATCCTGTATGATAGCGGACAAGTTAAGCCGGGCAATTCTTAGGGCTCACGAGTGGTCCCTGAAACAAGAAGTTGCAAACCAAATGTTTTGCAAGTGGGGCCAGCCTTGCATCAACCTTTTTGCCACTTCCATGAATGCCAAATGCAGCAGCTACCTTACCCTAATCCCCCCTCCAGGGGAGTCATCAAGTGATACACTTGTTCAAGGTTGGCCCCCGGGACTACTTTATGCCTTCCCCCCCCATTTCCATTGGTACACAAAGTTGTTGAAAAAGCAAAGTCATAGAGTCGCAAACTAATTCTCATCGCTCTGTACTGGCCTCGACAAATCTGGAGGTCCTTCTATTCCTATGTTGCAGTATTGTAGTTTTGGGATTTCCTGTCCTCAGGCGACTCTGTCAGCTCCTATACAAAAGCTTCAGCTTGGCTGTTGCAGTGTGCATGGGACATCAGACGTAAGGCCATAAACCAGCGGCCTTAAATGTGATCTCTGCACACACAGTCCTCAGAATTTTTCAGCTGCAGACCTACACATCGCATGACCGCTCCTTCACAGACTTCGCATCAGTAAAGCTAAGGTAACCCATTAGGTTTCTATTTTTTTCTTGTTTTACCAGTTTTTATTGCTTAGGTTTGGTGGTTGAAGCCTTTAGCTGATGTCAGGTAAAAAGGGAAAGTGCCAATGCGGGCGCCAGATACCCTATAAAGACTCCATGATAGGTATGTTTTTTGCTTAGGCCGGGAACGCGACCATTCCTCCTGCTCAATTTGTCAATCATTTGTGCTGAAGACCCTACGCAGCCATCTGGCCCTTTTCAACCTTTGCCTGGAAAACCAGCGCCTTAAACGGTTAGTCCTTAGAATGGATTCCACATCAGAGGCAGCATCCAAACCTCAGTGAAAGAAGGCCAAGATTCCTAGGCCTTCCTCGCCTGCCGCTCCACTTCCCAACACCTCGCCTGCCACTCCACTTCCCGACACCCCGCCAACTGCTGATCTAGGAGTTGAGCGCTCGGCGGATCTGTCAACTTAAACTAATTCCTTTGAGGAAACCGTTGCACAGCCGATGTTCGGCACATCTTCTGAGCTTGCCCAGACACTGACTACCGTTGATGTCGAGGGGGAACCAGTTTCTATGGTAGCTCCGACCGGGATATAGACTTCGGAAATGTCGACTTCAAAACCTGAAGCCAGGCCAGTTCCTACCTCCACCCCGGCCAAAAAGAAACAAAAAAACAAGCATACCTCCTCCTTTCCAGAAGCCATACTAGATTTGCAGGCTTATACTTCCTCTCACATGCAGGCCTTTATGGCCCTTAGGCCTTCAGCCTCAGCCGCCACTACTCTGCCTTTGTTGAGCCCTAGGTCTGAATCTGCCTCTTCCCTCCCAGCCATGACCTCTCAAGTTAGGAACAAAGAGCATAATTATTCCTTTTCTTCCTCCGAGAACTCTCTCATGTATATATATATATATATATATATATATGTGTGTGTGTGTGTGTGTGTGTGTGTGTGTATATATATATATATATATATATATATTATATATATATATATATATATATATCTCTGATTGCTTCTCCCCAGGAGTAGTATTCTCCTGATGAGGAATCTGTGGAAGGGAATTCTCCCCCTGAGGATATTGCCTTTGGTGCGACCACCAAGATGAAAGATTACTTCAAATGGGATACTTCCCAAATGACTGACACCCAAAAGAGGTACTTTGCGCTGCTTCAGGTGGAATCGCCTTCCCCTTCAGCTGTCCCTCCAGTGCTACCTGCTTACTTGGATGCCTTTAATTCAGCTTCTAAGGCCCCAGACTCCCTGCCTCCGGTCCCTAAGCTCCCTGACTGCTTCTATAAAGTGCCAGAAGAGCAAATATTCCTAGTTAAACCTCCCTTGGCAGACCAAGCTGTTGTTGGCATCACTCCTGATAAACAGTCTAGACTGCTGCCTTCTGCCTCCCTCCTACCCACAGGTAAAGATAGCAAATATATGGATAGGATGGGAAAGAAGGTATACACATCCTCCACTTTGGCTTTCAGAGCCATAAGTTATCAGACCCACATGACTAAGTATGCTCTAGACTTGGTATATCAAGCCTCCTCCATGCTGGCTTCTGTCCTGACAGTCCCATTAAGGCTAACATTGCCTCCAAAATGTCCTTGGCTCAGAAAGTAACCAGGCACTCCATCAGATGCAGCTACAATGCTGCAGAAGCATCTGCTCACTCTGCAGCATCTGCTTCTGTCCTCAGGAGATATCCCTGGCTGAGAATCCAGAATCTACCAGAAAACTTCAAGTCCAAGATCTTGGACCCCCCCTGGATCACAATTTCTTTTTTGGGAAACAATCTGCAGACCTCTTCAAGAATCTGCAGGAAAAAAGTAAAGAATTACAGGACGTCGAACATGTGCTGGTGTCCTCCATTCCCAAGTATTACAGGAACTACCCTGCTAAAACCACCTTTGTAAGGCGTAACGCTCCTTAGACAACTGCTCCATCTTCCAGATCTAGAAGAGGGGCAAGAAAGACCTACCATGTCCAGACCTACTGCACCACCTCCTCAGCCCAGACAGCCCTTTCATGACAGAGGAGGTCCCAATGCGTGACTGCCTTGCCCACCTACCACATTCTGCACATCTTCCCCACTGTCTCCCCCTCTGGCAATCCATCACCACAGACCAATGGGTCCTATCCATTATCCAAAAAGGGTACTTCCTATCCTGGAACGAAAAACCACCCAGGAAAGGTATTCCTTTTCCCCCAAAAAAACAAAGTCATCTCCTACCACAAGTTTTGTCAGACCTAATAAAACTAGGCACCATAGAACCTGTCCCATCAGGACAGGAAGGAAAGGGATTCTACTCCTGTCTCTTCCTGATCCCCAAAAAAGATGGCACTTGGAGACCCATTTTGGATCTCTCCTTTCTAAATCTACACCTTCAAGTACCCTCCTCCAAGATGTTGTCACCCCCCACTCTGTTGCCTCTTATCCCAGCCAAGGCCTTTATGGCCACCCTGGATCTAAAAGAAGTGTATTTACACATTCCCATCAGAACTTCCCACAGACAATTCCTGCGTTTCTCTGGCCCTTCCTCTCATTTCCAATTTACTGCCTTGCCCTTTGGTTTATCCACTGCCCCCCAAGTCTTAAAGTGCCTAGCCCCAGCCATTGCCTTCTGCAGAACTCAGGGAATCCAGATTTACCCATATCTGGATGACATCCTAATAGTAGCAGAGTCCAAAGATACCCTCTCAAGGTTTCTGCACTTCACCATGTCCCTTTTGAAAAATCTAGGGTTTACCTTCAACCTCCCAAAGTCCTCCTTGAACCCAGGTCAGGACAAGATTTTCCTAGGCTGCAGAATCAGAACGGACAAAGTGAAAGCCTTTATCCGACAGGACAAGGTTATATCCCGGACTTCCCACTTCCAGGAAATCCTTCACTTCCAGTAGGTGACGCAAGGCAATTTCTTCGTCTTCTGGGCTTAATGGCAGCAGCTATCCCCATGTTACCACTGGCCAGAGTACACATGCGCAAGCCACAGTGGTACCTCAGAAACATCTGGTCCCAACACCTACATTACGTAGAACAGGTTATTCCTCTCCTTCCCTTTCTAAAGGCAGAAATCAGCTGGTGGATCCAGCAAGTCCAACAAAACCCGAGACTCCCACTGCAACCCCCCACCCCAACCAACAATGCATACAGATGCTTCAGATTCAGGTTGGGGGGTGACACTGGCATCCTGCAGGGTTCAGGAACAGTGGCTCCCTTCTCTACAGTCCAAGCACGTCAATGTCAGGGAAATGACAGCAGTCTTCCGAGCTCTAAAGACCTTTATTCTCCTTCTTGTACCACTGTCATGTGGTACCTGAACAAACAAGGAGGAACAAAGGCCTACCAGCTGTGCAGGCTGACACTGCTGATATGGGACTTAGCCTTTCGCCACAACTTGGTCATGCAGGTGACCTACATTCCCCTAGTAGGACAAGCAAGCAGGCACACCTCCTAAGCAGGACTTCCTCTTCACAGCATGAATGGAGCTTGGACGGGTGGGGGGTTCTAGACATAGTCCACCGGTGGCATATTCCACAATTAGACCTGTTTGCCTCCCCCCAGAAAAGGCAACTGCAGACCTTCTGCACAAAGACTTACTCCCCTCTAGCATGGAGATTGGAGGCTTTCAGCATCTCGGGGGGGGGGTTCTTTATGCCTTCCTCCTTTTCCCAATGAGTCAGAAAGTCCTCCTGAAATTCCAGTAGGACAAACCAAAAATCTTGTTAGTGACTCCTTACTGGACAAGGCAGCACTGGTCCCCCCAACTCAATCTAGCCAAGGACAGTCACTACAAGTTACCCTACAAGGTGGACCTACTGACACTAGACAAAGGAACTCTTCTTCACCCACACTTACAGATGTTATCCCTGACTCTGTGGGTGATAAAGTTTTGATCCCCTTCAGACACCACTAAGAGGACGTGCTTTCAGTCCTGAGGGTGACAAGGAAACATACCACCAGAAAATCTTACCTAGCTAAGTGGGGAAGATTTACAAAGTGGTGTCTGGACAAGGGAAGGGACCCTTGCTCTGCGGATGCCTCCCTTTATTCCCACTTGTGTGTGTGTCAGTTGATTAAAAGCGGACTTTCCTACTCTTCAGTAAAAGTACACCTTTCTGCTATATCAGCTTGCTTGCCCCTTGCTAGCCAGGCTCGACTTGAAGCTTTTCCTTAAAAGGGTCTTACACATAAGATCACCAAAGAAACCTATCCCGCCGCCCTGGGACCTTAACTACATCCTGGAAAAACTAACCCAACACCCTTTCGAACTGGCTGGGACTTCTTCCCTACAGATGTGTACATGGAAAACTGTCCTTGTAGTAGCTATCACTTCAGCCAGAAAGGTTTCAGAGTTGCAGGCCGTAATGGCCTACCCCCACACACACACACACACACACACACCACCTTCCACAAGGAGTCACCCTGCAAACTAATTCCTCCTTTATGCCCAAGGTGGTCAATGACTTGTCTTTAAACCAATCTATCCACCTACCCACTTTCTTTCCCTCCCCCACTAATGAAGGGGAGAGAATACTGCACTCCTTAAATGTGCACAGGCAACTAATATTCTGCCTGGACAAAACCATTAGGAAGTCTAAGCAGCTCTTTGTCTTCTTTCACCCCAGAGCCCTGGGCAAGGCAGTCTCCAAACAAACCATCGCATGCTGGATCAGAAAAACAACCTGTCTCTGTTACTCCCTCTGGGGGTGGGGCTTCCCATGGTGGGAGTAAAAGGCCCATTCCACTACGGCTGTGGCCACCTCCAAGGCTTTCATAAAAGGTCTGGACACAGCATCCATTATGGAAGCAGCCACGTGGTCCGTTATCCACACTTTCACCAAACGTTACAAACTTGACCAAGTTCCCAGAGCACGGGCAGGATTCGCCAGAACAGTCCTACAGGGGTTTGTAGAATCCTCTTCAGCATCCACCACCCTTTCCTCCATCTAAGCTGTGGTACTCTTCCACAACTAGAATACTGCAGCATAGGAATAGAAGGACATAGAATAGTTGTGTAAAATCTTACCATATCCATAATGTCCTCCTCTTCCATGTTGCAGTATTCCATCCCATCCTCCAACCCCCTGGTATCCTCAGTATTCTCTGGTGTATTCTCTCCCTGTAGGCCAGCCCCTGCAGCCCTACAGGGACATTTGCTTTTGCTTCTCCTTGGCCTTATAGTGTCTTCTCTGGCTTCAAGTTCTGAGGTCTGTGTGCGCCGACGTCATATTTATACTCCATGGTTTATGGCCGTACGTGTGACGTCCCACACACCTACAGCAGCCAGGCTTAAGCTTTTGTACAAGAGCCAACCTGAGGCTTGGAAATCCCACAGTGTGAATACTGCAATGTCAAAGAGAAGGACATCTATGGTAAGATTTACACAACTATTATTTCCCTTTCCTTTGGCCCCATCTTCAGGAGGAGCCTTGGATCCTGGACCCAGTTTCAGACCTTCTGACTCATCAGTCAGGGATGCTCCACCCCTCTGTTCAGACTCTCAAGCTGACAGCTTGGTTACTCCACTTCCCATCTTTGTCAGGCTTCCAAACATTTCCCCTGCAGTGTGACCATTCTGGTTTTGTCGCACAAGAACACAACTAGAAAACTGTACGCCAGCAAATGAAAAAGGTTTTCTTGCTGGGCTGCCAAAAATCATCTAGATCTCTTTACAGCCCCTATTTCTTCATTTCTTGAATTTTTAACAGAAATTTTCAGTCAGGGTGCAGCTGCAGCCACTGTACGAGTACCACTTGCTGCCATTTCAAACTTCGACATAGGAGACAGGGGATCCAATTTTATGTCTCACAGATTATGCAGAGGTTTTCTGAGGGGTGCATTCCTATTAAAACCCCCAATAAGAGAGCCACCACCTCCTTGGGATCTAAATTTGGTACTTGCTAATTCTCCCTCCATTTGAACCAGCTTCGTCTTGCCCACTAAATTTTCTAACATGGAAGACAATTTTCTTAACCGCCATTACTTCGGCCAGGAGGGTTTCAGAACTTCAAGCCCTGTCTTTTCATCCTCCCTATTTGTTTTTTCACAAAGACGGAGTCTGTCTGAGAACAAATCCTTCTTTTCTGCCCAAAGTATGCTTGGAGTCCAACTTAAATCAGTCTATTGATTTTACCTGTCTTTTTCCCCAAGGATAGCAACAGTATAAGCTCCACCAATTGGATGTCCATTTTGACAATTACGTTTCTATTTACATAGGACAAAAGAGTTTAGAAAATCTGATCAATTATTTGTTTCCTTCTCGGATGATAAGAAAGGAGCTCCAGTTTCAAGGGTCACTTTATCTAAATGGCTTACAGATACCATTTCTTATGTATATACGTCTCTGCAAAAGCAACTACCAGGGAGAATTTGAGACCATTTACTAGAGCTGTCGACTTCCACCACCTTTCAGGCCAGACTTCTGCTGGATTCAATCTGTGCTGCACCCACATGGGTTAGTCCTCATACTTCTATCACTTATTACAAAGTAGATGTGGCCTCCCGAAACAGGGCTTACTTTGGTTCCACTTCTGAAGAGTTTATTCCCTTGAGCCACCCGAGCATGAAGGTGCTGGTGAAGCTGTCCCAACCGTATGAAGGCGAGATGGGACAACATAACATAAAGAAGTTATGTACTCACCATAATTTTCCATGTTTGTTGTCCATAATCTCGCATGAGCTTTAGTATTAGGCCAAGTCAGGACCGATGTTCTGTTCCGAACCCAACCATCAAGAATGAGGGTGAGATTATGGACAACCAACATGAAACGTTATGGTGATTACTTAACTTTTTTCATTCTTATGTACTTCTGTAAAAGGACCATATGCCTTAGGCAGTGCAGTGTGGCCCAGTCAAATGCATAAATACGTTAGAAGAGTAGACTGTCGAGGAGAGGTGGCGAGAAAACATCAGGAGGAATGGAATCCCTACAATAAATCAGTTCTACTCGTACTGTCCTCAGTCCTACAGCATCGTACTGCATGCCATAGATAGGTAGAGAGGTAGATGATTATACACACCCACACATTGATGGATATCTCGCAGAGGATGCCATTGCTCTAGAAGAGACTCCCCAGCTACATATGCCTGTCCATATTCAAGTATAACTTGGATCTGTGGATGGGAATATTTGCCCCAGGACTGCCCCCTACACTACAGATGGACAGAGGCAGCTCCTAAATGCTTTATCTCATGCATGTCTCCCCTCAAATTATCTATGGCATGATCCTAGTTATTAGGGGTAATGTATAATTGACCATGGGATGGGTAGGGCCAGTCTATAGCCAAATGGGATAGGTTAATTTGAGAAAAAAAATGGAAATTGGTTTTGCTTATAAGGGCACACAGGCTTAGTACTTAACTATGAGCCTATGTAGGGCAGTATCTGTTGGTTCTGTGAAAACATAACTGGCTGAGGACTCAACCCTTCCAGATCGTGTGAAGGCAGGGCTCCTTATTTCTTCAGGGTATACGGACCAAATCTTCAGACTCCCTGATGAATGTGTTTTCAGGAGACTGAAGGAAAAGGGCAGAACTATACAATCTGTGAAGCAACTGTTTTAAGGCCGACACCAAAGATGAGTAGCAATAAAGCATCAACATAATGACATCCTCGTTTCATGATTGGAAACATTTCTTGTTTGGCCAGTTTTCTTATTTCTGGTTTATTAGTTATGTTAACTTTTCTTTTTTTGGCTTACTGCATTTGTATCTCCACCTATTTTATTTCCTTACTTATTTATTGTAAATGTTGACTTATACTGATGTCCTTCCTTAGAGTACTGCTGCAGTATTCCAGACTGTTAGGTCATATTGCCAAATATCATCGGTGTCTGGCCAGGGTATCAAACCCAAAACCTTACATAGAACCATATGTATGATCTAATCCCATGAGTGTAAGGTTGGTGTCTGACCAGTCTGTCTGCTGGATTTTTGGTCATTGGTATCTTTGTGCCTTCACTGGTTCAGATAAGTGCCCCATTGGGGAACCTTTCTTGTTTTTTCTTCAAGTTTTTATGATTCCATACTTTTAGATGTCAGCTAGGACGGGAAACTGCAGTTGTGGTAGGCAGATTCTTAAGGATCTGCACTCCCAGTATCTCTTTTGCCTAGGTGCAGAACAAGACTATAAAAACTGTTTTATTTGTCAATTATTAGCAGCCGAAACCCTATGTGCATGTCTTTCCTCTTAATACTTATTTAGAGACCCAGAGCCTTAAGTGCATTGCCCAACTTAAAATGTCAGATCCTTCCACTCTGTGTCCCACTAATTCTGAAAAAAAATCAAAAGGCCTAGGCCTTATCCTTTATACTGCCCAGTTGGACTCTGCCATACTCGATGGTAACTTAGTTTCATCTGTTCTCTTAGATCTATCCAAAGCTTTCGATACCATCTCCCACTCCCATCTACTAAACCACCTATCCAACCTTAACATCTCCCCTAAAACCCTATCCTGGTTCTCCGGCTACCTCTCTGACAGGTCCCAAGCCGTGAAATGGGGCCAAGCCTCCTCCAGCTTCCTTCCTACCCCCACAGGAGTTCCCCAAGGCTCCATACTTGGCCCGCTGCTATTTAACATCTTCATTATTGGCTTCCACAAAGCTTTTCCCAATACCAAAATTGTCCAATACGCAGACGACTCTACTTTGATCTGCTCTGCCCCCAGCCTTAAAGAACTCCAATCTCTAACTCAAACCGCCTTCACAACCACTGAAAATTGGATGCATCAAAATCACCTCTCACTTAATGCTAACAAAACTAAGATTCTTCTTTTCACCCACTTAAAATTCTCCACCACCGAAAAAAACTCATTTAAAATTTCTTGCCTTAACAACTCCAACATTAACACCGTTCCCTCCGCTAAGCTCCTAGGGGTTACAATCGATGAACACTTAAAATTCAACACCCATATCCAACTTAACATCAAGAAAACCCATATAAATCTCTGCCTACTGTACAGAAATAGTCAATTCCTCTCCCCCTCTACCCGACGTACCTTAGCCACTACATATCTCCTCCCATCTCTTCTATATGGTGCCCCTCTGCTTACAAATCTGTCTTCTACCTTAAACTCTAAACTGAAAGTATGCTACAATAAAATTTCCAAATTTGCCACTAAGGCAACTTCACACTCTCATCACTGTACATCCCTACAAACCCTAAATTGGCTTGAACTCCCCAATCAACTAGACTACCTCCAAATTGTCTCAGCCCACAAATTAATCTTTCAACCCACCCTCTGCCCCGCACTATCCAATATCCTCCAACCTTACACCCCCCAGACCCCTTAGATCTTCTAACCAAAACCTCATCTCTATCCACTATCCTAAACACCCAGCCGGTCAACTTTTACTCTCCTTTTCCCTTGCTAAAAAATGGAATGCCCTTCCCTCCACACTGAGGACCTGTGACAACTTACACTCCTTCAAAACTAAACTCCTCTCCTACTTGCATACTCACCGAAAATGTAACTGCACGCTTCACTATACCTGCCAAGCTCCCCTCCTCGTTCTCATCTGGCTAACCTTCATACCTTCCATATTTGTCTTACATTGCTAATGTAACAATTTCTCCCATCCCTATGCAATTTGCCTATCATCCTCCTGGACTGTTTCTGTAATCTTCCAATGTTTAATTTGTATGTAAATCAATTTATCTTTTTGTAATTGTGTGATTATTATGTCATTTAACATTGTATTATGGAGCTTTTCTCCCCAGGCCTCCACTGAAAATGGGCTTTTAGCCCAGTGGACCTCCCCGGTCACTAAACTGGAATAATAATAATAATAATAATAATGTTTTGTAACCCACTGTGCAGTCAACTACCTCTGTGGCCCTACTCTGCCAGAAGCTGGTATGTCTTCTGATTTTCACATATCCGATACAGCTGTTCTTATCAGTACTGAGAAGAAGAGGGAACCTCCTCTTTCAAAAGGTCCTGAGGGTATCCCACAAGTTTTTGTTGTAGTAGTAGCAGCCCTTGTTTGGGTTACATCAGCAGATGAATCTGCCATGACTTGTTACAGCAGACGATACTCCCAAGATAAACAAACAAAAACATTTTCATCTCTTCAGACATCACAGAAAAAGAAGGGATGGAATTTTGACAAGGCCTGTTTAAGGTAATTTTGCTTGTCAATCCACCATCCTTAATACCTTCTGCTTACTGCTTTTGACACTCAGAAGAGACACCTTGAGACATTCTCAAAGGAAGATGAGGCAGAAACCAATTTTAATGAATGTGCTCTGGCCTACTTATCTCAGATTCACTCTGCAAGCCAAGTGGCATCTGATGTTACCCTGTCCCTTGATTCTCCTGTAGAGGAAATGCCCTTTGAGAAACCATAGCTAACATGATGAAGCATTTTGAGTGGGAGACAAATTTCTGTTGTACAAAAGAGATTGGTTTCCTTGAGGTTGGTACCCCATCAACTGTTCCTGTTCCTCCTACTTTAGAGACTTTTCTAGATACCTTTGTGTCCACTTCCACTGATGTCCTTCAAGGATGCATCTGCAGTCATCACATATGGGTTGTCCTGCCTCAGGCAGCCCTTCGGTCGGCCGGATTCCAAAGTCTGGGTCTGGCCTCGGCTGATGTCGCACTTTCCCCGACGTCAGAGCATCTGGGGTATAAAAGCATCAGCCGACGCCATCTTCCTCAGTCTTTCTTGCCGCGTGGTGCCTGAAGCAGAAGCAGTTTGCAAGTGCCGGTCGGCCAGCTCCTGTGATTCAGCTACCGAAGACTTCAAAAAAGCTAAGTACCCCGTTGGGGACTCTTTCTTGCCTCAGCCGATGTCAGATAAAGTTAATAATTGTTTAACTTGTGGGAAACAAATACCTCATAAGGATTTCCACTCTTACTGCCTCCCTTGCCTAGGCCCAGACCACGATGTCTCGGCCTGCTCTGCCTGTGCTTCCTTCAACCGACGAACTCTTAGACGTCGGTCGGAGTTTGCAGAGGAATTCTTTGGGGCTAGTTTTGCTTACAAAATGCCGTCGGAGACTCCGACTTCGCATTTAGTTAAAAAAGGGAAGGACAAGGACTGACACACGCGGGCCGTGGTTTCGGCTGAAACCACGGTCAGGCCTACCGCGAGTGTATCGGTCTCGGCTGAAACGGAGTCCTTGGTACTTCCTATTACCGAAACCGCACAACCGACTACTTCGGCCCCGGAGGCCCCAGCCGAGTCTATTATTGAATTACCTACCGAAACTGGTGTCCAGGATCCTTCCGACACCATTCCTTTAGACAAGTCTACTGCTGCACGTGGTGCAGCCAGACCCCCTACATCCATGTCCATTAAGGCTTTTTCTAGGGCTAAAGCTGCTAAACTTACTAAAGCTTTGCCTCCCAAGGTTTCCTCTCAGAGACCTTCTACTGACTCACAGATTCTTAGCCTAGCAGAGGATCTTATCTCATTAATTAGAGGTTCTCAACCTCATCCGGACAGGGGCTCTCAGCCACCTCCAGACAAAAGACCCAGGGTTGAGTCCTCTGACCCCCACTCCTCAGATGAGTCCACTGATGGCTCTGCCCTGTCAGACCCCCAGGAGGAGGCTTATTCAGCCTACGAAGATTCTGATGCTGAAGAATCTATTCCCTCGGCCTCCCCTCCTGAAGAGTTTTCCTTTGGAGAGACACTACACTCTGAGAGAACATTTTCAATGGCAGGATCAGGAATTCTCTGATTCTAGAAAGAGATTAAGGACCTTTTTACATTTACCTCAGCATAGGCCTTTAGCTATACCTCCTGTTTTGAATGTTATTGATGATGTGTACTCCGATGCTAGTACAGCCCCTGACTCTCTCCCTCCGGCTCCTGCCAAACCGGATAAGTACTACAGGGTCCCGGATTCACATCTACACCTGTACAAGGCCCACTCTGCTGACCCAGAAACAATTTCCCAGGGCCCAAAAGGGGTTGCAGCTGCCACTGCTAAAAATCCTCTACCCTCTGAAAGGGAGTCCAGAGCTTTAGAGAGATGGGGTAAGAAAGTGTATACATCTGCAACTCTTTCCATGAGGGCATTTCATATGATACAGTACCAAGAGTATTTGTTAGATGAATTGCATAAGAAGCTGTCCTCTTCTGAACCCCTTGATCGCAAATCCCTTCAGGATCTGGTACATAACTCCCAGCAGGTTAGTAACCATTTCTTGCAGTGTGGTTATGATGCATTGGAAGCTTCATGTAGGTCAGCTATGACAGGTGCAGTTATACGTAGGCATGCCTGGCTGAAGGAACAATCTTTACCAGACCATGTTAAAGCTAAGCTTTTGGATGCTCCTATGGAAAAGCAAAAATTATTTGGATCCACGGCTCAAGAGGTCTTAAAGAAGTTTGAGGAAAAGGCAAAGTCTGTACAAACAGTCAGAGACTTTCTGCAAGTCCAACCACAGAGATTCAGCAGAAATTGGCCTACTAAGAATTGGTCCTTTCCGGACTCAGACAGATCTCAGAGAGGCAGGAATAGGCGTGCCAGAGGTAGAGGGCAAGTTTTAGAGGCTCCTACAGAGGCAGTCAGTGGCAGCCTCCCAACCAGAGAGGTAGTGCAGGAACCACAACTGCTACACCAGGACAGACACAATGACTTTATTTTGACTCCGCCGACCAGGGCTCAATTAGAAGCACCTTTGGGCAGAAAGCTTTCTTTATTCTCAAAAAATTGGCACAGCATTACAAGGGACACATGGACACTGCAAATAATAGACAAAGGATACAGGTTCCATTTCCACACATTGCCAAAAAGAAAAGGAATGCCAGACCTGCCACCAAATCAGAGGGCAGAGGCTTTGAAGCAAATTACCAAATTAATACAAATGAAAGCCATAGAAAAGGTACCTCTTTCAGAACAAGGCCATAAATTTTACTCCAGATTATTCCTTGTTCCAAGAAAAGAAAATCAATGGAGGCCTATTCTCGACTTGTCCGCACTGAATACTTACCTCATTGTGCCAAAATTCAAAATGCTGACTCTACAGCAACTCCTTCCCATGCTGGGCAAGGAGTCTTGGCTGGTGACTCTAGACCTCAAGGAGGCATACCTGCATGTCCCTATTCGACAAAGTTGCAGAAGACACCTCAGATTTCTTGCAGGGTCAGAGCATTATCAATTCTCAGCATTGCCCTTTGGCTTATCTACTGCGCCCAGAGTATTCACGAAATGCCTGGCATCAGTAATTGCACACTGCAGACTTCAGGGGATTCAAATCTACCCATATCTGGATGACTGCCTTATACAAGCGGACAACAAGAAAATCTTGTTAAAGGACTTGAACTATGCCATACACCTACTACAGGCCTTGGGATATACAGTTAACATCCAAAAATCAAGACTTATTCCATCCCAAAGAATAACCTTTCTGGGTATGGATCTAGACACAACCACCCAAATGGCTTTTCTCACAGAAGAAAAACAAAAACAACTACCGGATTACTTCAAGAATCTGACAAGACAAACTCAGCTGACTGCAAGGAAAATCCTGCAGGCCCTGGGTTACATAGCATCTTGTATTCTTCTGATTCCGTAAGCAAGGCTGCATATGAGAAAATTACAATGGTACCTACGGAGTGTATGGACTCAGCACAGTCACAGCTTAGAAACTTTGATCCCACTCATTCCATGCCTTCAAAAGGAATTTCTGTGGTGGGCTCAAGCCTGCCAGTCGAACAGAGGGTTGCCCTTCAGCAAACCAAGAGCCAATCAAACCATCACCACGGACGCTTCAGACCGAGGTTGGGGAGCACACATGGAGGACAAATGTATCCAAGGGCTATGGTCACAAAGAGAGCTGCGCATGCACATAAACCAAAAGGAAATGCTGGCAGTGATACATGCAATCGAGGCCTTCAAACCTTTCCTTCATCAAGGCCACCTGCTCATAAGGACAGACAACACCACAGTTATGTGGTACATAAACAAGCAAGGAGGCACCCATTCCTACCCTCTATGCAGACTGGCAATGAATCTATGGGAACTTTCCTTGAAACTCAATATACAGCTGCAGTCCCAGTTCGTGCCAGGGAAAGACAATATACTGGCAGACAGCTTAAGCAGAACTACCATGGATGCACACGAATGGATGCTGCACCCAGACATCTTCTTACTCATAACACAATCATGGGGAAGGCCGGAAATAGATCTGTTCGCTTCCCCCCACAATCATCAACTGAAGACATTCTGCTCAAGGACATACCACCCACAAGCATGGAAAGTGGACGCTCTCTCTTTCAGTTGGAAAGCTCTAACAGTCTATGCTTTCCCACCTCTCCCAATAATGACCAAGGTTTTACTGAAGATCAGGGCAGAGCAGCCCAGAGTGATTCTGATAGCTCCAAACTGGCCAAGGCAGCACTGGTACCCACTGTTAAAGAGCATGGCACAGACGAAACCGTGGCCTCTCCCCCTATGGCCACTTCTACTGACGCAGCACAATTTCAAGACTCTGCATTCCAACCTGAAAACCTTGCAGCTAACTGCCTGGAGAATACCATGACTCCTCCTCAGGATAACTTATCCCAGAGAGTGAAGGATATTATTATGGAAGCTTGCCGGCCTTCCACTAGGAAGGCATATTCAGCAAAATGGAAAAGATTTCACACTTGAAACACAACAAAAGGCCTAGATGTGACAATGATGAACATGGCACATATACTGGAAT
The DNA here is from genome assembly GCF_019279795.1 of Protopterus annectens. NCBI lineage: Eukaryota > Metazoa > Chordata > Ceratodontiformes > Protopteridae > Protopterus > Protopterus annectens. The sequence goes on from NC_056750.1 coordinate 849,338,698, forward strand.
ACTTGGCAGAATTGTTCCACAATGGCCTGTCTTACTCTTGCATTAAGATACATGCCTCAGCAATTTCAGCAGAATACAATGTTAATCCGCCTGTCTTCTCGCATCCTCTCCTAAGACAGTTTCTAAGAGGAAGCAAAAACATCAATCCTCCAAGGAAACCACCTTTACCTACTTGGGACCTTAACTTTGTGCTGGAAAAACTAACACTTCCTCCCTTTGAACCAGCAGCATCGGCGGATCTACAGTTTCTGTCTTGGAAAACTGCATTCCTTCTGGCCATAACCTCAGCAAGAAGAGTATCTGAGTTACAAGCTTTAATGGCAGTGCAGCCATTTCTTATCTTTCATCAAGACAGAGTTTCTTTGAGGACCAATCCTACATTTATGCCAAAGGTGGTATCCAGGGTATCCTTGAACCAAGCAATTCACTTGCCTACATTCTTCCCAAAACCACAAAATAAAGGGGAGAAACTTCTGCACACTCTGGACATACACAGACAATTACGCTACTACTTGGACAGAACCAAAAGTTACAGAAAGACTGACCAATTGTTTGTAGCATATGCTGCTGGGGCACAAGGAAAAGCAATTTCCAAACAGACAGTTTCAAAATGGATAGGAAATTGCATTCGTTTTTGTTACTCCTTTCATGGAATAACTGTGCCAGCAAACATTAGACCTCATTCCACGAGAGCCACAGCCACCACCACAGCCTTCCTAAGAGGGGTGGCTACCAAGGACATTTTAGAAGCTGCTACATGGAGCTCCGTGCATACATTTGCCAAGCATTACAATTTACCTTTATACTCCAGATCCAGAGCAGGCTTTGCTACGGCAGTCCTGCAGGGTATATTAACTACACCATCCTTTACTTAGTTCCTCCACCCCCAGATTGGCTATGGTATTCTACCCATATCTGATGACTGCAGATGCATCCTTGAAGGACATAGTACAGTTTTGTACCTACCATAAATGTAGATATCTGATAGGTATGCATCTGCAGTCAGGTTTACCCTCCCTCCTTCCCCTCTGTGGTATTCCTAGGGTGCTTACCCCTCTATTAGCTAGCTGGGGGATCTATTATGGTGTATTTGTTTGTGTATATATATATATATATATATATATATATTTGCAAATGTTTGGAATTTATTGCATTTCTCCAAATTTAGCATCTGGGGCAAGAAAAACTGAGGAAGATGGCGTCTGCTGATGCTTTTATACCCCAGACGCTCTAACGTCGGGGAAAGTGCGACATCAGCCGAGGCCAGACCCAGACTTTGGAATCCGGTCGACCGAAGGGCTGCCTGAGGCAGGACAACCCATATGTGATGACTGCAGATGCATACCTATCGGACATCTACATTTATGGTAGGTACAAAACTGTACTTTCTTGATTCTCAACCCCCAGCATAAAAGGCCTGATAGATTTTATAAAGTGCCTGAAGACTTAAATTTCTTTATAAGATTCCTATGGCAGATCCCTCTGCTTTTTCTGGTTTTACAGACAAATCATTCAAGCTATTACCTGCTGCTAATGCCCTGCCCTCCGATAAAGATATGCAGGCAAGTAGACTGGGTTGGGTGTACACCTCCTCCACTCTGGCCTTCAGGGCTGTAAATTGCAAGACTCGATGACAGACTATTGTCTCTTCTAGCAGGTTTAAATATAACTGTTTTCTCTGGAAGTACTTGACATTAAGCAGCAGGACATGTCTTTGGTGGTTCAGGCTTCTCAGGTAGCTAGATATGGAAGTAAGTGCAGCCATGATGCACTGGATGTGCCATTCCAGAGCAGCTGCTGCATGATCTGTTGTTAGAAGGTGTACACATGGGTTTGTTCACAGTCCTTACTTGAGGACATTAAGGCTAAGCGTCTGGCTCTAGGACATTAGGGGGTAAGCTGCAGGGTTCATCACCACCTCCCCCACCCCAATAGGAACTCATTGTTTGTCTCTGAAGCAGCCAACCCATTTAAAGCCTTGCATGAACAAGGTATGAAAGAATGTAGACCGATTTTCCTCAGTTCTTTCCCCAGGTATCTGAGAAAACTACCTGGCTAAGCCACCTCATCCTCTCACAGGGACTCTACCCACTACAGAAGGGTAAGAAAATGTTTACAAAGAGATTTCAACATACATCAGACAGGGTTTCTTAGTCAAAGAGGACACCCTATTCAGACAAATCTGTAGGACTATTTTTTGTCTACTGACCCTAATCTCTTTTGACCTGGCAGCTCATTACTTCATTCATTAGACTATTAATAAAATGAAAGAGCACTTTAAGTGGCAATCCTCAGATATGTCCGATGTACAGAAAAGGTTTTATGACCTAATTCAAATCTCTCCCAGTCCTTCTTACTGTTCCTCCTATTCAACCTGCATTTCTGGATGCTTTTGCCTTGGCCTCCACTAGCCCAGACGCCCAACCTCTGGCTCCTCAGAGAGCAGACTGACTGTATAAAGTCCTAGAGGTGGAGAAATTTCTCTAAGTGCCCTCCTGCAGATCCAGCCACTATTACCATCTCTGCAGAGACAGGGCCTCCAAACTCCTGCCTACCACTGCTATCGTCCTAGCTGATGACAGCAAGACCATGGAGAGGTTGAGAGAGAAAATTTATACTTCTGCCACCCTCTCATTTAGAAACACAAATTACCAAAATCATATGACGAAGTACTCCTCATCTCTCCGGGACAAAGCCACTAAAGATTTTGAAGACATCCCAGACTGTGCAGCCAAGGTCTCCCTGTCTTCGGTGATAGCACTTGTCTCTCAAGTGAATAGACACTCCTTGAGATGTAGCTATGATGCAGCTGAAGCCTCAGCCAGGTCAGCTGCATCAGCTTCAGTACTACGGAGGTGCTCGTAGCTGCGACTACAGCAGGGCTAAGCTCCTGGATGCACCTTTGGACCACTCAGCACTTTTTGGTGCAAAAGTGGCTGACCTATTCAAATCCTTAGAATAGAAAGGAAAAGAATTACAGGACTTAAAACCTATCCTAGTCTTTCCAGAAGAAAAACCCACTAAGACCCAATTTATCAGGAAATCCTCTGGGCTTGCAGCTCCCCCGTCTAGAAACCCCCTAGAAGACAGCCTCCTCAGACTAGGCCGTCTCTGTCTTCCAGCCAAAGACCCCACTTTCCTGATAGGGCAAGTATTGTCTGACTGCCTGTCAAAATATCAGCTTCTGATAAAGGCAAAGACAAAGGCAAAGACTCCTTCTAAATCTAAATCACCAGCCCAGGCCTCTTCTGATCCGGGACCCAAATCTCCGAAACAGCTACTTAAAATGGCGGAGGGCTTACTAACCATGATTAGGGGTTCACATCCCCCTCCAGACAAAAGGCCAAGGCAAGAATTGGATTATGAATCTTCTGATCAGGCATCTATTTCTTCAGTGTCTTCCTCTGAACAGGAATATACTTTCCCTACTTATGAGGATTGTGATGCTGAGGAATCCATTCCATCAGCTTCTCCCTCTGAGGATTTTTCTTTTGGGGAAACTTTACATGACATGAGGGAACATTTTCACTGGGAAGGACAGGAGTACTCGGAATCTAAGAAAAGGCTTAGGGATTTCCTTCTTCTTCCCCAGCATAGACCCCTGGCTATTCCTCCTATTTTGGATATTGTGGATGATGCCTTTTCTGAGGCTAATTTAACTCCTGACTCCTTTCCTCCAGCCCCTGCTAAGCCCGACAGATATTACAGGGTTCCTGACTCGCATCAGTTCCTTTACAAAAATCCTACTGCTGATCCAGAAACCATTTCTCAGGGTCTTAAGGGGGTTAAGGCCGCCTCTGCTAAAAAACCCTATTCCGACAGATAAGGATTCTAGAGTTTTGGAGAGATGGGGCAAAAAAGTGTACACTTCTGCTTCTTTTATCTATTAGGGCTTTAAATTGTCAATTTCATATGCTAAAATATCAGCAATTTCTACTGTCTGTTACGAAACAAAAGCTAGGTACCATTTCTGCATGTGCAGATAATAAGGAATTACACAATTTGATACATGCTACTGAACAAGTGGGGAAGCATGGTTTACAATGTGGTTTTGATGCCTTGGAGGCTTCATGCAGGGTGGTTGCCTCTGGCACAGTCATTAGAAGGCATGCTTGGTTAAAGGAACAAAACTTACCTGATCAAGTGAAAGCAAAGTTACTGGATGCTCCTGTTCAGCATAATGTTTTGTTTGTGTCTAAGGCTGAAGAGGTGATAAAGAAAATGGAGGATAAGGCAAAAATCCATGCAAATGGTTAAGGATTTCTTACAAGTTCAGCCCCCAAGATTTAGCAGAAATTGGCCAACTAAAATTGGTCCTTTCCCAGCTCGGACAGGCCTCAGAGGGGTAGATATAGGCACTCCATAGGGGGAGGGCCCAAGCACAGACCTCTTACAGATCTAGACAGTGGAGAGGACAGACCTCAATCTTATAGAAAACAGGCTCAGTGACTCCCCCTGCATGGCTCCAGGAACTTCTCTCCTTGAAGCCCCTCTAGGAGGAAGACTCTCTTTTTCAACAAAATTGGACTTAACCCAAGACAAGTGGGTTCTGGATGTAGTTTCAAGAGGTTACAAATTCCACTTTCATACCTTGCAAAGACCAAATGGATGGCCAGACCTACCAAAACACCAATGGGCATTAAACCAGGTGGGATCCGTCATGGTTATGAGAGCCATAGAACTGGTTCCACAATCAGAGATGGGCCAAGGCTTTTACTCAAGGCTCTTCCTAGTTCCCAGAAAGCAAAATTCATGGAGACCCATCCTGGATCTCTGTCTTAAACACCTTCCTGGAGATGCCAAAGTTCAAGTTGCTTACTCTGCAGCAGCTCCTGCCAATGTTGAGCAAAAATGCATGGATGGTGACATTGGATTTAAAGGAGGCTTACCTACACATCCCTATCACACAGGAGTGCAGAAAATACCTCAGGTTCAAGGCCGGCTCGAAACATTACCAGTTCTCTGCGCTGCCCTTTGGCTTGTTTACTGCGCCCAGGGTCTTTACCATGTGCCTGGCACCAGTAGTAGCTTATTGCAGACTCAAGGGAATTCAAATTTACCCTTATCTGGACGACTGCCTTATTCAAGCAGAAGCAAGGATGTCTTACTCCAGCACCTGGAATTTGTTCAAAATCTACTCAAGTACCTGGGATTCACTGTGAACATAGTCACATTTGACACCCACACAACAGAGAACTTTTCTGGCTGCTCTATTAAACACAACAACCCAGATGGCATTCCTGACATCCGAAAAACAACTGCAGCTGGCTTCAACTTTCAAAACGTTGACGTCAATAACTCGGCTAACTGCAAGGAAATTCCTGCAGGCTTTGGGTTACATGGCCTCCTGCATCCTTCTCATACCAAATGCAAGACTACATATGAGAAAAATACAATGGTACCTAAAAAGTGTATGGTCCCAGCATTGCCACAGTCTAGAGACAAAGGTTGCTGTCTTGCCTTGCCTGCAAAAGGAATTCCATTGGTGGACCATGGCATGTCTTCACAACAAAGGGAAAGCCTTCAGTCTGCCTCCAGCCAGCCAAGTGTTAACCACGGATGCCTCAGATTAAGCATGGGGAGCCCATTTGCAGGGAAAAGTTCTGTAAGGTTTTTGGACAGAGGATCAGAAGCACCTACATATCAATTTAAAAGAGATGTTAGCTGTACAGAATGCCCTCTTGGCTTTCAGGGATCTTCTACAACCAGGACAACTACTGATACGGACAGACAACACCACAGTTATGTGGTACATAAGCAAGGGGTTCACACTCCTACCCTCTTTGCAGACTAGCCATGACTCTATGGAACACAGCTTTAGCTTGCAAAGTGGATCTACAAGCTCAGTTCCTGCCAGGAAAACAAAATATTCTGGCAGACAGCCTGAGCAGGAACCTGTCAGACCCACACGAGTGGATGCTAGACACCCAAATATTTAAGATGATTACAGAAGCCTGGGGTGCCCGGACATGGATCTATTTGCATCCCCCCTCAACCACCAGTTACAGATTATTGCACAAGGACATTTCACAAGCTAGCATGGAAAGTGGATGCACTATCATTCAGTTGGAGAAACCTCTCTGGGTATGCTTTTCCGCCACTACCTCCTCTTCCACGGGTGTTACTAAAGATCAAGCAGGACAAGCCCAAGAAGATGATTTTACTGGCCCCAAATTGGCCTCATCAATTTTGGTACTCAGCACTGATGAATCTATCCCAGGAGCCTCCTTGGATTTTACCTCAGATTCCACATCTTTTGTCCCAACACCAGGGCTAGATTCTACACTTTCATGTCAAAACTCTCAGCCTGGCAGCCTGGCGAATTCCGGGTCTATGATTAATCCTTTCCTTCCCAAACAGGTCATGGATGTCATCTTAGAAGCCAGACGGCCTAGCACTAGAAAATCTTATGCAGGTAAATGGAAGAGATTTTGCACCTGGATGCATGCTCAGGATTCGGATCCTCTCATTCCTAATATCCCACTGATTTTACTTTACCTGACGGACATGTTACATAAAGGTTTATCCTTCTCCATAAAAATACATGCCTCCGCTATCTCTGCACATTACAGTACAGATCCTCCAATCTTTTCGCATCCACTTCTGAAACAATATCTCAGAGGAGCAAAGAATTTAAGGCCCCCTAGGACACCACCCATAACCTGCCTGGGACCTCAACTATGTTCTGGAAAATCTCACTCTGCCTCCTTTTAAGCCTGCTGCCACATCTGATATTAAGTATTTGTCATGGAAGACGGCTATCCTACTGGCTTTGACTTCAGCCAGGAAAGTCTCGGAGTTACAAGCACTCATGGTTGTGGAACCTTATATTATTTTTCACCAAGACAGGGTGTCTTTAAGGACTAATCCTACTTTCATGCCTAAAGTGGTTTCCAAAGTGGCTTTAAATCAAACTATTCACCTGCCAGCTTTTTTCAATAATCCACAAAATAAGGGGGAAAGGATCTTGCATTCCTTGGATGTACACATACAACTTCGTTTTTACCTGGGCAGAACCAAGGATATCAGGAAAACAGAGCAACTGTTTGTTTCTTATGTAACAAATTCCCAAGGCAAAGCTATTTAAAAACAGACCATTTCTAAATGGATTGCTCATGGAATCAGATTTTGTTATTCTCATCATGGAAAGCAAATCCCAGGAAAAATTAGGACTCACTCTACCAGAGCTGCTGCTACTTCAGCTGCCTTTCTCAGAGGAGTACCTACCAAGGATATTTTGGAAGCTGCAACTTGGAGTTTAGTGCATACTTTCTCTAAGCACTATAATCTCCCTCTTTCAGGGCCTTCTAGCCGCCCCTTCTACTCTATAACCACCACCCTTTATCTCAGCTTTGGGATTCAACCCTACAGTGATGACTGCAACAGTGAAACACGAACATAGTACAGTCGTATACACTTACCATAAATGTAGATGTTCGAGTGTCTTCACTGTTGCAGTCTGGGTTACCCTCCCTCCTGCCCCCTTTTATACTTTCATTAGTGTGGTTTCCTACTTCACCCTTCTGAGGTGTATTTGCTACAGGGTATGGGGTTTGTTGTATGTTACATTTTTGTTTTACTGTTAGCCTTCACTTTTGGGCACCTGACATCTGGGGCAAGAAAAACTGGAGAACATGGCGTCGGCTGGCAGCTTTGTACTCCTAGCGCTCTGACGTCAGGGAGCATGACTGAACAGCCGACGCCGGACCCAGACTTTGGGATTCTGGTCGACTGAGGACTGCCTGCCGGCAGGAAGAACCCAACAGTGATGACTGCAACAGTGAAGACGCTCTAACATCTACATTTATGGTAAGTGTACACAACTGTACTTAAGATATTCTAAGAAGTTAAGGGCTTCGTGTTCAGTGCCCTTAAACAGGATGAAAATATCATCCAAAAACCTAGTGTACATCAATGTTCTTTCAGACCATTCTTCATTCATGAAAATGGTTCTGTGTTCCCAGTTCGCTAGGACCAGGTTGGCATAACTTCCCTCACATGGGGAACCCATTGCAACCCCCACCAGTTGTTTGTAGATTTCATTGTTAAACATTACAAAGTTGTTTTTCAAGGTGATATCCATCATCTCCTGAAATAACCTAACTTCCGTGTTGTTTGCACCATGGAATAGCGATCTCTCCACTACCCAATCTATTCCTACATCATGTGGGATAGAAAAATATAAGTCCGTAATGTCAATTGTCAGGAACCGCTACAACCATGGCACCTGCCTCAGACCTCCTCCCTGCTGTCCCAGCAGGTGGGCCAGATTCTGTACCCTCAGCTTCAACCCCTAAACTTTGCAGCCTGGCTAATCCCTTGAGTTCACCTCTAGCAGCCCTCGGTAAGCAGGTGCTGGATGTCATTCTTGAGGCAAGGAGGCCTAGTATTAGAAAATTCTATTCAGAAAAATGGAAAATAATACTGTCCCTGGATCCATTCTCAGGGGATGGGCATAGCAGTGCTCAACTTATTAGCCGACCGGAGTTCCGCTGTGGCGACCCCTAACCGGGAAAAGCCAAAAGACACAACAACTTAACAGAAATGCTCCACAATGGCCCATCCTTCTCTTCAATTGAGATTCATGCCAAAGCCATCTCAGCTCATTATGATACTGAGCCACTCCTCTTCTCTTATCGTCTGGTAAAACAGTTCTGTAGAGGGGGCCAAAAATTCCCCCCCCCCCCCAGGAGAGCTCCCACTCCAGCCTGAGACCTTAACTTTGTATTGGAAATATTTACCCCCCCCCCCCCCTTGAACCAGCTGCTACAGCAGAGTTGAAATTCCTCTCTTGGAAAACAGCTTTACTTCTAGCCATCACTTCAGCAAGAAGAGTGCCTGAACTGCAGGCCCTTATGGCAGTGGAGCCCTTCATTATCTTCCATGCAGACAGGGTTCCCCTTAGGATTTAACCCATCCTTTATGCCCAAGGTGGTGTCTAGTATGACTTTAAACCAGTCCATTTATTTGTCTACTTTTTTTCTTAATCCTCAGAATAAAGGATACTACATTCTCTGGACGTGCACAGACAGTTTAGATTCTATTTGGACAGGACTAAGCCTCTCAGAAAATGTGACCAGCTGCTTGTCAGCTTTGCTGCAGGGGCAGAGGGGAAGGCCATTTCAAAGCAAACCATTTCCAAATGGATAGCACACTGCGTCCATTTCTGCTACAAGCACCATGGAAAACACACCCCACAGGGGATAAGAACACATTCCACTAGGGCTGCATCTACCTCTACAGCATTTTTCAGTGTAGTCCCTACCAGGGACATCCTGGAAGCAACCTGGAGCTCTGTACACACCTTCACCAAACGTTACCACTTAACTATCTTTTCTAAATCCAGAGCTGGATTTGCCACAGCAGTCTTACAGGGCCTGCTTGCCTAATGCTTCTTGACTGCCTCCACCCATCCTCAGCTTTGGGAATCAACCCAAATGTGATGACTGCAGCAGTGAAACACGAAGAACATAGTACAGTTGTGTACAGTTACCATAAATGTAAATGTTCGAGTGTATTCATTGTTGCAGTCCTGGTTACTCTCCCAGCAGCCCCCTGACTTCTCTATACTTCTACCTATCCCTTTGTTTGGCCATATCTTGTAACATTGGTATTTACTTTTTACTGGGGGGGTGTTCCACACCATGTAATTGCTTCCTATTTTTGGGGGCTCCTGACATCTGGGGCAAGAAGAACTGATGTAATGGCGTTGGCTGCATGTTTTATACCCCTGACGACCTGACGTCATGGAAGAAGCGACAGCGTCCGGAGCAGAAATCCCAATACTCTGGTATTCAGACCGACTGAGGGCTTCCTGCAGGCAGATAACCCAAATGTGATGACTGCAACAGTGAATACACTCGAACATCTACATTTATGGTAAGTGTACACAACTGTACTTTGCTCCCCATCCTACATCTGAAGCGTCTGTGAACAGATCCTGAGAGGGAAGAGGAGGATGAAAAAGTAGCCCTGCATGCCAAGACAACTGCTGACATTCCTTCTTGAGACAAGGGAGAAAGAGGAACTGTAAAGTCTAGACTAGAGGATGCACATGTTAAAAGTGTCACTGACTTCAGAAACCTCTGGAACTTCCTTGTGGAGTTTGGCCATGGGGAGCTTCAGAATGGTGGAAGCCATGAACCCCCTCCAGAGCTCTCAAACCCCACAACTGTAGTGGAACCCAGGGGAAGACGAGTTTTAAAGTAAGAAATTAGAGTTAAGGCCTTTGGAGGAGGCAAGGATGGCAGCATTGGCACCACCTGCGTCCGGCATCCCAGAAAGGTAAGAGTCTGAGGAGGAGTCAGGGAAGATTTTTTGAAGCTCATCGTAAACCCCAGGCTCTGAAGATTTTGCAAAAGAATCTCTGGAGAGGATGCCTGAATCAGCAGGTTGTCCCAAGTAGGGATATATTTTGATCCCTTGAAGCCTGCAAAAAGCAATCATAGGGAGCGAGGCATTTGGTGAATACCTTTGGGGCAGTAGAAAGGCCAAAGGGCAAAGCACAGAACTGAAAATGCCTAGAAGCAGCAGAGAAACACAAAAACTTCCTGAAAATAGGATTGATCAGAATATGTAGATGTTCTTTGTTTTTCACTGTTGCAGTCATTGCATTTGGGTAATCTGCTTGGAGGTAGCCCTCAGTTGGCCTGATTAACAAAGACTTGGGTCCTGCGTCGGTTGCTGTCCCTTCTTCCATGACGTCAGGTCGTCAGGGGTATAAAACATGCAGCCGACACTATTACCTCAGTCTTTCTTGCCGTGCAGTGCCCGAAGCAGAAGCAGTTCGCAAGTGCCAGTCGGCCTACTCCTGAAATTTTCATTTTCGAGTTTCAGAACCGAAGTCTTCAACTAAAGCTAAGTACCCCATTGGGGAATATTTTTCTTGCTCCTTACCGATGTCAGTAAAAGTTAATAATTGCATTACTTGTGGAAAGCAAATACCTCAAAGATAACATTCGTACTGTATCCCTTGCCTAGGCCCTGACCACGATGTACCTTGCTGTCGGTTTTGTGCTTTATTTAATCGGCGCACTATCAGTCGATATATTTTTGCCTCTAAATATTTCGGTTCTCGGTTTAATTATCCAGAAATGTTGGTTAGCCATCTGACTACTGGGATTCCGAAAAAACGCAAAGATAAAGACGGAGACAGGCTGCTGAGGTCCAAAACTGCCGACGTTTCTCCTAAGCAAGTCGCCAGTTCGCCGGTACTCAGGTGCTTTCGCAGCCCCTGATACCCGCTACTTCTGATTTGCAGGCTTCTACTGAGACCCATTCGTAGTCCGGTATACTTCAGCTATGGAACCCGTGGATGTCTCTACCTTGGATGGGTCCGGAGCCGCTGTGCAGGCACCGTCTTCTGAGGGTGTATTCAGGCCTACGGACTTGCATATTAAACCGACGCCTCCTACTTTACTTAGGCCTAAATCTCGATCCATGCCTAAAAAAAACCTACGCCCAGGCCACATGCTCAGGCCTCTATGCCTAAAAAACAAATAAGAATGGCTGAAGATCTAATAACTGTAATCAGGGGTAGCCACCCCCCCCCCCCCCGAGGCCTAGGACTGAAGTTGATTATGAATCTTCTGATCAGGATTCTGATGTTCTTCGTGTTTCACTGTTGCAGTCATTACATTTGGGTAATCTGCTTGCAGGTTGCCCTCAGTCGGCCTGATTAACAAAGTCTTGGGTCCTGCGTCTGTTGCTGTCCCTTCTTCCATGACGTCAGGTCATCAGGGGTAAAAAACATGCAGCTGACGCCATTACATCAGTCTTTCTTGCCGTGCAGTGCCCGAAGCAGAAGCAGTTTGCAAGTGCCGGTTGGCCGACTCCTGAAATTTTCGTTTTCGAGTTTCTGAACTGAAGTCTTCAACTAAAAGAGAAGTACCCCATTGGGGAAACTTTTTCTTGCTCCTTACCGATGTCAGTAAAAGTTAATAATTGCATTACTTATGGAAAGCAAATACCTCATAACGATTTTCATTCGTACTGTATTTCTTGCCTAGGTCCTGACCATGACGTACCTTGCTGTCTGTTTTGTGCTTTATTTAATCAGCGCACTATCCGTCGTCCGTATTTTTTTGCCTCTAAATATTTCGGTTCTCGGTTTAATTATCCAGAAATGTTGTCTGTTAGCCATGCGACTACCGGGATTCTGAAAAAATGCAAAGATAAAGACAGAGACAGGCCGCCAAGGTCCAAAACTGCTGATGACGCTTCTCCTAAGCCAGTCGCCAGTTCGCTGGTACTCAGTGAGGTGCTTTTGCAGCCCCTGATACCAGATACTTCTGATTCGCAGGCCTCTACTGAGACCCATTCGGAGTCTGGTATGCCGCGAGATACTTCAGCTATGGAACCCGCGGATGTCTCTGTCTTGGATGGGTCCAGAGCCGCTGTGCAGGCACCGGCTTCTGAGGGTGTATTCAGGCCTACGGACTTGCATGTTAAATCTACGCCTCCTTCATTACTAAGGCCTAAATCTCGATCCATGTCTAAAAAAACGATGCTCAGGCATCGTACTCAGGCCTCTATGCCTAAAATAGCAAATGATAAAAATGGCTGAAGATCCAATAACTTTAATCAGGGGTAGCCAACCCCCCCCCCCCTTTCTAAGAGGCCTAGGGCTGAGCTTGATTATGAATCTTCTGAGCAGGATTCTGTTTTTTCTGACTCTCTTGATTACCTGGATTTATCCTTACCTGCTTGTGAGGAGAGGATTCTGATGCAGAGGAATCTATTCCTTCTGCTTTCCCTTTTTCTTTTGGGGGAACCTTACTGGGAAAGCCAGGATTTTTCTGATTCAAAAAAAGAGGCTCAGGGATTTCCTTCTCCTACCTCAGCATAGGCCTTTAGCTATTCCTCCTGTACTAGACATTGTTGTTGATGCTTTTTCGGAATCTAGTTTGGCCCCTGATTCCCTGCCTCCTGCTCCCAGAAAACCTGACAGATACTACAGGGTCCCTGAGTCCCACAAGTTCCTTTTTAAAAATCCTGTTGCAGATCCAGAGACTATTTCACAGGGTCCTAAGGGCATTAAGGCTTCTACTGCTAAAAAAATCATACCCCTTCTGATAGAGACTCTAGGGCGCTGGATACATGGGGTAAGAAGGTTTACACTTCTGCAGCCTTGGCCATTAGGGCTTTAAACTGCCAGTTTCATATGTTAAAGTATCAGCAACATGTTATTGGACTGCTTAAACAGAAAATGATGATTCCTGACCGTGGAAAATAAAGAATTACAGGATTTAATGTATTCTGCTGAACAAGTTGGAAAACATAACTTTGCAACGTAGTTTTCATTCATTACAGGCCTCTTGCAGGGCTGCTGTTACTGGGTCTGTGCTCAGAAGGTATGCTTGGCTTAAGGAGCAATCTTTGCCTGATCATGTTAAAGCCAAATTGTTGGATGCTCCTTTAAATCAGGACCGCCTGTTTGGCAACAAGGCTGAGGAAGTTCTTAAAAAGATGGAAAATAAAGCTAAATCTATGCAAACTGTTAAAGATTTTTTACAAGTTCAGCCTCCTAGATTTAGTAGGCACTGGCCCTCTAAGAATTTGTCTTTTCCAGCCCCTTCCAGGTCTTCTCAAGCCAAACCCAGACACAGCAAAAACCCCAGGATGTTCTTCGTGTTTCACTGTTGCAGTCATTACATTTCTGCTGGCAGGTTGCCCTCAGTCGGCCTGAATAACAAAGTCTTGGGTCCTGCGTCGGTTGCTGTCTCGATGTCATTACATCAGTCTTTCTTGCCGCGCGGTGCCCGAATCGGAAGCAATTTGCAAGTGCCAGTTGGCCGACTCCTGAAATTTTCGTTTTTGAGTTTTAGAACTGAAGACTTCAAACTAAAGCGAAGTACCCCGTTGGGGAAAGTTTTTCTTGCTCCTTACTGATGTCAGCAAAAGTTAATAATTGCATTACTTGTGGGAAGCAAATACCTCATAAGGATTTTCATTTGTACTGTATTCCTTGCCTAGGCCCTGACCACAACGTGCCTTGCTGTCGGTTTTGTGCTAAATTTAACCAACGCACTATTATATACGTCTGTATATTTTTGCTTCTAAATATTTTGGTTCAAGATTTAACTAGCCTGAAATGTCGTCGGTTAGCAGTCCGACTACCGGAGTTCACAAAAATCACAAGGAAAAAGAAAGAGAGACTGTCGAGGTCCAAAACCGACGACAAAACTTCTAAGCCAGCCGCCAGTTCGGTACTCAGGCGCTTTCGCAGCCCCTGATGCCCGCTACTTTTGAGTTGCAGGCCTCTACCGAGACCCACTCTGAGTCTGGTATGCCGCGAGATTCGCAAAGTATTGAACCCGCGGATGTCTCTCCCATGGATGGGTCTGGAGCCGCTGAGCAGGCACCGGCTTCTGAGGGTGTTTTCAGGCCTCAACATTTTTACATTAAACCGACACCAGCAACATAATCAAGGTCAAAAACAACTTCTTTGTCTAAACAACTGACGCATGAGCCACGTGCTCAGGCTCCTATGCCTAAAAAACAGATGATCAAAATGACTGAGGATTTAATTACCTTGATTAGGGGTTCCCAACCTCCCCTGCTAAGAGGCCTAGGCAAGGCACTGATTATGAATCTTCAGATCAGGTTTCCATTTCTTCTGATTCCTCTTCTGATTAGGAATTTTCTATTCCACCCTGTGAGGATTCTGATGCAGAGGAATCCATCCCATCTGCATCTCCTCCTGAGGATTACCTTTTACTGCGACTTTGCATACTTTAAGGGAACATTTTCACTGGGAGAGTCAGGACTTCTCTGAATCAAAAAAGAGGCTTAGGGCTTTTCTTCTTCCTCAGCATAGGCCTTTAGCTATACCTCCTGTATTAGAGATTGTTGATGATGTGTTCTCGGAATCGAGCATGGCTCCTGATTCCCTGCCTCTGGCTCCTAGTAAGCCAGACAAGATATTGCAGGGTTCCTGACTCCCACAAATTTCTTTTCAAAAATCCAGCTGCTGATCCAGAGACTATTTCTCAGAGTCACAAGAGTGGTAAGGCTTCTACTGCCAAAAATCCTACCCCTTCTGATAGAGATTCCAGGGCGCTGGATAGATGAGGTAAGAAGGTTTATACGTCTGCAACCTTGGCGATCAGGGCTTTAAACTGCCAGTTTCATATGCTTAAATATCAACATGATATGGGCGTACTGAAATAGAAAATGATGTTGATTTCTGATTGTGTGGAAAATAGAGTTACAGGATTTATTGCATTCAGCAGACCTGGTTGGAAAGCATACTTTGCAGTGTGGTTTGGATTCCTTGGAGGCCTCTTGTAGGGCCACCGTTACTGGATCTGTGATTAGAAGGCATGCCTGGCTCAAGGAGCAAAATCTGCCTAATCATGTTAAAGCTAAATTGTTGGATGCCCCTTTGCACCATGATACACTGGTAATAAGGCAGAAGAGGTTTTAAAGAAAATGGAAGACAAAGCTAAATCTATGCAAACTGTAAAAGATTTCTTGCAAGTGCAGCCACCCAAATTCAGTAGGCACTGGCCAACTAAGAATTGGTCCTTTCCTGTGTCCAACAGAGCCACTCAGGGCAAACCTAGGCACTCAAAAGGCTCCAGATACCAATCACAGGGTTCTTTCAGGTCAAAGCAATGGGGTGCCTCCACCTCCAAATCTGGAGAAAACAAAGCACAACCCTACAGTAAGCAGTCTCAATGACTTTCCTCTACCATGTCCAAGAACTTATCTTTTGGCACACCCCTTGGGGGTAAATTAACACTTCATTCTCAAAATTGGCAGTTAATTACCCAGGACAAGTGGGTATTAAACATCGTATCCCAGGGGTACAGATTTCATTTCCATACTTTGCCAGTTCCAAACGGATGGCCGGATCTGCCACAAAATCAGTGAGCAGAGGCCCAGAAACAAGTGACGTCCCTCATGGATATGGGGGCTATTCAGCCGGTACCAGAAAAGGAAAAAGGACAAGGATTTTATTCAAGACTTTTCCTGGTACCCAGAAAAGACAATTCATGGCGTCCAATACAGGACTTAGCGATTCTGAACACATTCCTGGACATTCCAGAATTCAAAATGCTGACTTTGCAACAGCTTCTGCCTATGCTAGGCAGTAATGCTTTGTTAGTAACTCTGGACTTAAAGGAGGTATACCTACATATCCAAATAAGGGAATCATGCAGAAGATACCTCTGCTTCAAAGCAGGTTTTTTGCATTACCAATTCTCTGCACTGCCCTTTGGCTTATCTACTGCGCCCAGGGTCTTTACAAAGTGCATTCTGCAGACAAAGAAACATTTAAATTTATCCTTATCTGGATGATTGTCTCATTCAAGCAGAGGACAAAGGACACTCTTCTTCAACATCTGGCGTTTGTAAAAAGGCTTCTAGCATGCCTAGGGTATACCATAAACAAAAATAAATCACAACTGGTACCCTCTCAAATAATTACATTCCTGGGTGCAAGCTTGAATACAACTGCCCAGATGGCTTACCTCACACCAGACAAAAGCAATTGACAACATACTTCAAGTGGCAACAAAAACCCAGATGTCCTTCAAGAATGCAACTGCAGTCCTTACATATGGGTTGTCCTGCCTCAGGCAGCCCTCGGTCGGCCGGATTCCAAAGTCTGGGTCCGGCGTCGGCTGATGTCGCCTCCTCCCCGACGTCAGAGCGGCTGGGGTATAAAAGCATCAGCCGACGCCGTCTTCCTCAGTCTTTCTTGCCGCGCGGTGCCCGAAGCAGAAGCAGTTCGCAAGTGCCGGTTGGTCAGCTCCTGTGATTTACGTAACCGAAGTCATCAAAAAGCTAAGTACCCCGTTGGGGAACCTTTTCTTGCCTCAGCCGATGTCAGAAAAAACTGAAAAAGTTAATAACTGTTTGCCCATTCTTACTGCCTTCCCTGCCTTGGCCCAGACCACGACGTCTCGGCCTGTGCTGCCTGTGCTTGCTTCAATAAGCGCACTCTCAGGCGCCGGTCAGCTCCTGTGATTTACGTAACCGAAGTCATCAAAAAGCTAAGTACCCCGTTGGGGAACCTTTTCTTGCCTCAGCCGATGTCAGAAAAAACTGAAAAAGTTAATAACTGTTTGCCCATTCTTACTGCCTTCCCTGCCTTGGCCCAGACCACGACGTCTCGGCCTGTGCTGCCTGTGCTTGCTTCAATAAGCGCACTCTCAGGCGCCGGGCAGAGTTTGCTGAAGACTTTTTTGGCGAAAAATTTTCTTATACCATGCCCGTCGGAACAACCGACACCACATATTTCCAAAAAACGGAAAGACCGGGACCGACATTCTCGGCCCGCGACTTCCACCGACACCACACCAAAAACTACCGCGAGTGCATCGGTCTCTTCGGAGGCGGTTTTTCCACCGCTCCAGACCGACGACACCACTTTACCGAGCATTTCGGCCCCGGAGCCTACGCCGGTGGTTGATTTTCCTCCAGACACTGAAGCCCAAGATTTGCCTGAGACCATACCGGTGGACAAGGTTACTCCAGCACGTGGGGCAGCTAGGCCCCCTATGTCTATCAAGGCCTACACACGTGCTAAGGCCTCCAGCCAGGCTAAGTCTCACCCTCCTAAAACTTTGCCTCAGCCCACTACTGATAAAGAAATCATGACTTTAGCTGCTGATTTAATTTCCTTAATAAGAGGCTCCCAGGCCCATCCTGACAGAGGTTCTCAGCCACCTTCAGACAAAAGGCCCAGGGTTGAGCATACAGACACCCTTTCTTCTGATGAAGCCTCTGGTGACTCTGATCACTCAGATACCCAGGAAGAGTCCTTCCAGGCCTACGAGGATTCTGATGCGGAGGAATCTATTCCTTCTGCCTCTCCTCCTGAGGATATTTCTTTTGGGGAAATTCTCCACTCCATGAGAGAGCATTTTCAGTGGCAAGGCCAGGAATTCTCCGACTCCAGGAAATGGCTTCGTACCGTCCTTAAGCTTCCCCAACACAGGCCTTTAGCTATCCCTCCAGTGTTAGATGTACTGGATGATGTGTACTCCGATTAGAGTGCTTCTCCTGATTCTCTCCCCCCTGCTCCTGCCAAGCCGGACAGATACTACAGGGTTCCTGAAACTCATAAACATTTCTTTAAGGCCCATTCTGTTGATCTAGAAACTATTTCCCAGGGGCCCAAAGTGGTGGCCACATCCACGGCCAAAAATCCTTTGCCCTCAGACAGGGAAGCTAGGTCCCTGGAGAGGTGGGGCAAAAAAGTTTATACCTCAACCACACTTGCCATGAGGGCCCTTAATTGCCTTTTTCATATGTTTCAGTATCAGGATTTCTTGATGGATGATTTACAGAAAAAGTTAGCCTCTCCTGAGCCTTTAGATAGAAAGGCCTTGCAGGATTTGGTTCATAATACACAGCAGGTTAGCAATCATTTTCTTCAGTGTGGTTATGATGCATTGGAAGCTTCATGTAGGGCAGCTATGACAGGGGCCCGTCATACGTAGACATGCATGGTTGAAAGAACAGGCATTGCCAGATCATGTTAAAGTAAAGCTTCTAGATGCACCTCTTGAAAAACACAAGCTATTTGGTGCTAATGCTCAGGATGTGTTGAAATCAATTGAGGAAAAGGCTAAATCAGTGTAAACAGTCAAAGATTTCCTCCAGGTTCAGCCACCAAGGTTCAGCAGGAATTGGCCTTCTAAGAATTGGTCCTTTCCAGACACTGACAAGTTTCAAAGGGGAAAAACAGGTGTGCCCGAGGGAGAGGGCAATACAGAGGCTCCTACAGGGGACGCCAATGGCAACCGACTAATCAGAGAGGTGGCGCAGGGACTTCTACTGCTCCACAGGGACAATCACAATGACTTGACTTTCACACCGCCGACCAAGGCTCAAAGAGAAGCACCTTTAGGCGGAAAATTATCCTTATTTTCAAAAAATTGGCACATTTTAACAAAGGACAAATGGATTCTGGACATAATAGACCAAGGCTACAGGTTCCACTTCCATACTTTACCAACAAGACAAGGCATGCCCAACCTGCCACAAAATCAAAGGGCAGAGGCATTAGTACAAGTTTCAAAGCTGATAAAAATCAAAGCAATAGAAAAGGTACCTCCTCAGGAACAAGGCCAGGGATTTTACTCAAGACTGTTCCTTGTTCCAAGAAAAGAAAAACAATGGTGACCTATACTGGACTTGTCCGCTCTAAACACTTTTCTCATTGTACCAAAATTCAAAATGCTGATGCTCCAGCAACTCCTTCCCATGCTGAGCAAGGGGTCTTGGCTGGTTACTCTGGACCTCAGGGAGGCATACCTGCATGTCCCAATCGGACACAGTTGCAGAAGATACCTCAGATTTCTTGCAGGGTCAGAGCATTATCAATTCTCAGCATTGCCTTTTGGCTTATCTACTGCGCCCAGAGTATTCACGAAATGCCTGGCAACAGTAATTGCACACTTCAGACTCCAGGGGATACAAATATACCCTTACCTGGACGACTGCCTTATACAAGCGGACAGCAAGCAAGCCTTGACAAAAAGCTTTGAAATATGTCATTCACTTACTACAGGCTTTGGGATACACAGTCATCTTACAAAAATCAAGACTACTGCCATCCCAGCAAATAATTTTTCTAGGAGCCAAACTAGACACAGAATCACAAATGGCTTACCTCACAGAAGAGAAGCAGGAACAATTACCGCATTACTTCAAAAGCCTAGCAAAGCTCACCCAGATGACTGCAAGGAAAATCCTGCAGGCCCTGGGTTTCACGGCATCTTGCATTCTACTGGTTCCACTGGCAAGACTACACATGAGAAAATTACAATGGTACCTAAAACGTCTATGGTCTCAACACAGCCACAACTTAGAAGCAATTATTCCACTCATCCCATGTCTACAAAGGGAATTTCTGTGGTGGGCCCAAGCAAGCCAGTTAAACAAGGGTATGCCTTTCATCAAACCTCAAGCAAGTCAAACCATTACAACAGACGCCTCAGACCATGGATGGGGGGGCGCACATGGCGGGCAGATGCATTCAAGGGCAATGGACCCCACAGGAAGTGCATCTTCACATCAATCAAAAAGAGATGTTAGCAGTAATTCATGCAATCGAGGCCTTCGGAATGGACAGACAACACCACTGTTATGTGGTACATAAACAAACAGGGAGGTACTCATTCTTACCCCCTTTGCAGACTAAGAATGACTCTTTGGGAAAAGTCCCTGAAACTGAACATACAGCTGCAATCCCAGTTTGTTCCGGGCAGGGACAATGATGTCCTTCAAGGATGCATCTGCAGTCATAACATATGGGTTGTCCTGCCTCAGGCAGCCCTTCGGTCGGCCGGATTCCAAAGTCTGGGTCTGGCCTCAGCTGATGTCGCACTTTCCCCGACGTCAGAGCGTCTGGGGTATAAAAGCATCAGCCGACGCCATTTTCCTCAGTCTTTCTTGCCGCGCGGTGCCCGAAGCAGAAGCGGTTCGCAAGTGCCGGTCGGTCAGATCCAGTGAATTCAGCTACCGAAGAATTCGAAAAAGCTAAGTACCCCGTTGGGGACTCTTTCTTGCCTCAGCCGATGTCAGACAAAATTAATAATTGTTTAACTTGTGGGAAACAAATACCTCATAAGGATTTCCATTCCTTCTGCCTTCCTTGCTTAGGCCCAGACCACGACGTATTGGCCTGTTCAGCCTGTGCTTCCTTCAACCGACGAACTCTTAGACATCGGTCGGAGTTTGCAGAGGAGTTTTTGGGGCCAATTTTGCATATAAAATGCCGTCGGAGACTCCGACTTCGCATTTAGTGAAAAAACGGAAGGACAAGGACCGACACTCACGGCCCGCGGTTTCGGCTGAAACCACGGTAAAGCCCGCCACGAGTGTCTCTGTTTCGGCCGAAACAGAGTCCTCTGAGATTCCTTCTACCGAAACCATTCAACCGACCACCGTGGCCCGGGAGGCCCCGGCTGAGTCGGCTACCGAAATACCTATCGAATCCAGTGTCCAGGAAATGTCCGACACTATACCTTTGGACATTTCTACTCCTGCATGTGGGGCAGCCAGGCCTCCTGCTTCCATGTCCATTAAGGCCTTCTCTAGGGCTAAAGCTGCTAAACTTTCCAAAGCTTTGCCTCCCAAGCCTACCTCCCTGAGGCCTACCTCTAGTTCACAGATCCTCAGCCTTGCAGAGGACCTAATTTCTTTAATTAGGGGTTCACAACCACACCCAGAGAGGGCCTCTCAACCTCCACCAGACAAAAGGCCCAGGACTGATCCCTCTGACACTCACTCTTCGGATGAGTCCACGGATGGCTCTGAGTTGTCAGACCACCAGGAGGAGGCTTATTCGCCCTATGAGGATTCTGATGCTGAAGAATCTATTCCTTCGGCCTCCCCTCCTGAAGAGTTTTCCTTTGGTGAGACTCTGCACTCCATAAGAGAGCATTTTCAATGGCAAGGCCAGGAATTCTCTGATTCTAGAAAAAGATTAAGGACCTTTTTACATCTGCCTCAACATAGGCCCTTAGCTATACCTCCTGTTCTGAATGTAATTGATGATGTGTACAATGATGTCAGTACAGCACCTGATACTCTCCCTCCGGCCCCTGCCAAACCTGATAGATACTACAGGGTCCCGGATTCCCATTACCATCTGTTTAAGGCACATTCTGCAGACCCAGAAACTATTTCTCAGGGCCCTAAAGGGATTGCAGCCGTCACAGCCAAAAATCCTCTACCCTCTGATAGAGAGTCTAGAGCTTTAGAGAGATGGGGAAAGAAGGTATATACTTCTGCAACTCTTTCTGTCAGGGCATTAAATTATCAATTTCATATGATACAGTACCAAGAGTATTTATTAGATGAACTGAATAAGAAACTTTCTTCTCCTGAACTCCTTGACCGTAAATCCCTTCAGGATTTGGTACACAATTCACAACAGGTTAGTAATCATTTCTTAAAATGTGGCTATGATGCACTGGAGGCTTCATTTAGATCAGCTATGACTGGAGCAGTTATTCGCAGACATGCCTGGCTGAAGGAACAATCTTTGCCAGACCATGTTAAAGCTAAACTCCTGGATGCTCCTATGGAGAAACAAAATTTATTTGGCTCCTCTGCTCAGGAGATCTTAAAAAAGGTTGAAGAAAAGGCAAAATCTGTGCAAACAGTTAAAGATTTCCTGCAAGTACAAGCACAGAGATTCAGCAGAAACTGGCCTACTAAGAATTGGTCCTTTCCAAACTCGGACAAAGCCCAGAGGGGCAGGAACAGGCGCCCTAGAGGCAGAGGTCAATCGAAGGGCTCCTACAGAGGCCGTCAGTGGCAGCCTGCCAACCAGAGGAGTAGTGCAACAACAACAACAACTACTACTACTACACCAGGACAGGCTCAATGACTTAACTCTGATTCCGCCTACCAGGGATCAACTGGAAGCACCCTTGGGCGGAAAGCTGACTTTATTCTCAAAAAACTGGCATTATATTACAAGGGACACATGGACACTGCAAATAATAGACAAAGGATACAGGTTCCACTTCCACACTTTGCCAAGAAGAAACGGAATGCCAAATCTGCCACCAAATCAGAGGGCAGAGGCTTTAAGACAGATTAACAATTTGCTTCAGATGAAAGCTATAGAAAAGGTACCATGTTCAGAACAAGGCCGAGGATTTTACTCCAGACTATTCCTTGTACCAAGAAAAGAAAATCAATAGAGGCCTATTCTCGACCTGTCCGCACTGAATACTTATCTCATTGTGCCAAAATTCAAGATGCTGACCCTACAGCAGCTTCTTCCCATGTTGGGCAAGGAGTCTTGGCTGGTGACTCTAGATCTCAAGGAGGCATACCTGCACGTCCCTATTCGACCAAGTTGCAGAAGACACCTCAGAGTTCTTGCAGGATCAGAGTATTATCAGTTCTCAGCATTGCCCTTTGGCTTATCTACTGCACCCAGAGTATTCACGAAATGCCTGGCATCAGTAATTGCACATTGCAGACTGCAGGGAATTCAAATCTACCCATACCTGGACAACTGCCTAATACAAGCGGACAACAAGGGAAATTTGATAAAGGACTTGGCCTATGCCATCCACCTGCTTACAGGCCTTGGGATACACAGTCAGCATCCAAAAGTCAAGACTAGTACCATCCCAAAGGATAACCTTTTTGGGGGCAGATTTGGACACAACCACCCAAATGGCCTTTCTCACAGAAGAAAAACAAAAACAACTTCCAGATTACTTCATGATTCTGACAAGACAAACTCAGCTTACTGCAAGGAAAATCCTGCAGGCCCTGGGTTACATGGCATCCTGCATAATTCTGATACCTCACGCCAGGCTGCATATGAGGAAATTACAGTGGTACCTAAGGAGTGTATGGTCTCAACACAGTCACAGTTTAGAAACCTTAATACCAATCATTCCATGCTTTCAAAAGGAATTTCTGTGGTGGGCTCGGGCCTGCCAGGCCAACAGAGGGTTGCCTTTCAACAAACCAAAAACAAGGCAGACCATCACCACGGACGCTTCAGACCGAGAATGGGGAGCACACATGGAGGGCAAATGTATACAAGGCCTATGGCCTCAAGCGCAGCTAAGCATGCACATAAACCAAAAGGAAATGCTGGCAGTGATGCATGCAATCGAGTCTTTCAAACCCTTCCTCCACCAAGGCCACCTGTTAATAAGGACAGACAACACCACGGTCATGTGGTACATAAACAAGCAGGGAGGGCACACACTCTTACCCTCTATGCCGGCTGGCTATGAATCTATGGGAACTATGCCTGAAGCTCAATACCCAACTACAGTCCCAATTCGTGCCAGGGAAAGAATACACTGGCAGACAGCTTAAGCAGAACTACCATGGATGCACACGAATGGATGCTGCACCCAGACATCTTCCAACTCATAGCAAAGACATGGGGAATGCCGGAGATAGATCTGTTCGCCTCCCCGCTCAACCATCAACTGAAGGCATTCTGCTCAAGGACATACCACCCACAAGCTTGGAGGGTGGATTCTCTCTCTTTCAGCTGGAAAGCCCTAAAAGTATATGCCTTCCCACCTCTCCCATTGATGTACAAGGTTCTACTGAAGATCAGGGAGGAACAGCCAAGAGTGATACTGATACCTCCAGGTTGGCCAAGGCAACACTGGTATCCATTATTGAGAAGCATGACTCAGGCAAAACCATGGCCTCTCCCCCTATGGCCTCTTCTTCTGACGCAGAACAATTTCAAGACCATGCATCCCATCTTGAAAACATTGCAGCTTACTGCCT
Source organism: Protopterus annectens (assembly GCF_019279795.1). Classification (NCBI taxonomy): domain Eukaryota; kingdom Metazoa; phylum Chordata; order Ceratodontiformes; family Protopteridae; genus Protopterus; species Protopterus annectens. The sequence goes on from NC_056750.1 coordinate 849,362,947, forward strand.
GGAAAATTCCTTAAATCCCAATCAAACTGTTTTATCACAGAGGGTGAAGGACATTATCTTGGAGGCTCGCTGGCCTTCCACAAGGAAGACATACTCAGCTAAATGGAAGAGATTTCTCATTTGGAGCACATCAAAAGGCTCAGATGTCACAGTGGCAAGCATGACGCATATCCTGGAATACTTAGCAGAATTGTTCCACAATGGCCTGTCCTATTCCTCCATTAAGATCCATGCTTCAGCAATTTCGGCAGAATACAATGTGGATCCACCTATCTTCTCACACCCTCTCCTCAGACAATTTCTGAGAGGGATCAAAAATATTAAACCGCCAAGAAGACCGCCTCTACCTACTTGGGATCTCAACTTTGTGCTGGAGAAACTGACACTTCCTCCTTTTGAGCCAGCAGCATCAGCGGATATACAGTTTCTGTCTTGGAAAACTGCATTCCTTCTGGCAATAACTTCAGCAAGAAGAGTATCTGAGTTACAAGCATTAATGGCAGTGCAGCCATTTCTTATTTTCCATCAGGACAGAGTTTCACTAAGAACCAATCCTACTTTTATGCCAAAGGTGGTATCTAGGGTATCCTTGAACCAAGCTATTCATTTGTCTACGTTCTTCCCAAATCCACAGAATAGAGGGGAAACACTTCTGCACACCCTGGATATACACAGACAACTACGCTACTACTTGGACAGAACAAAAACTAGCAGAAAAACTGACCAACTATTTGTAGCATATGCTACTGGAGTGCAGGGAAAAGCAATTTCCAAACAGACAATTTCAAAATGGATAGGAAATTGCATTCGATTTTGCTACTCCTTTCATGGAAAGACAGTTCCTGAAAACATCAGGCCTCATTCCACAAGGGCCACGGCCACCACTACAGCCTTCCTACGAGGGGTGGCTACCAAGGACATTTTAGAAGCTGCTACTTGGAGCTCCGTGCATACATTTTCCAAGCACTACAACCTGCCTTTATATTCCAGATCCCGAGCAGGCTTTGCTTCAGCAGTCCTGCAGGGCATTTTAGCTACACCATCCTTATCTTAGAGCCCACCACCCCCAGCTTAGCTATGGTATTCAACCCATATGTAAGGACTGCAGTTGCATTCTTGAAGGACATAGTACAGTTTTGTACCTACCATAAATGTAGATGTCAGATAGATATGCAACTGCAGTCAGGTTTTCCCTCCCTCCTACCCCTCTGTGTATTGGGTCCACTTCCCTCCTTTTATGCTTAGTTGGGGATATCTGTTATGGTGTATCTGTTTATTGCTATTGTGTATGTCTGGATTTTTCTATCCAGTTCTAAATTTAGCCTTCCTTTGAGGGCACCTGGCATCTGGGGCAAGAAACACTGAGGAAGATGGCGTCGGCTGATGCTTTTATACCCCAGCCGCTCTGAAGTCGGGGAGGAGGCGACATCAGCCGACGCCGGACCCAGACTTTGGAATCCGGCCGACCGAGGGCTGCCTGAGGCAGGACAACCCATATGTAAAGACTGCAGTTGCATATCTATCGGACATCTACATTTATGCTAGGTACAAAACTGTACTTTATATGCACGACAAATTCTGCAGGCTTTGGGGTTCATGGCATCCTGCATTCTACTAATTCCATATGCGAGACTGCATATAAGGAAACTTCAATGGTACCTAAAAAGTTTATGGAGTCAACATTGTCACAGCCTGGAAACAATGATTCCTCTCATTCCCTGCCTACAACAACAGTTTCTTTGGTGAGCAGAGACATGTCACCAAAACAAGGGACTGTCATTCACTGTACCCCCTGCCACCCAAACCCTAACTACAGACGCATCAGACTATGCTTGGGGGACCCACCTGGCAGGGAGATGCATTCAGGGCAAATGGAGCCCAAACCAAATGCATCTCCATATCAACCAGAAAGAAATGCCAGCTGTTCAGAATGCTCTGACAGCCTTCAAGAACTTACTTCATCCAGGACAACTACTGATAGACAGACAGCACCACAGTTATGTGGTACATAAACAAGCAGGGGTGTGCACATTCCTACCCCGTTTGCAGACTAGCCATGGCCTTGTGGAACACAGCCTTGACTTGCCAAATACATCTTCAAGCTCAGTTCCTGCCAGGAAAGCAAAATACTCTGGCAGACGACCTAAGCAGAAGTCTTATGGACCCACACGAATGGAAACTGGATCCACAAATCTTCAGCATGTTAACACACAAATGGGGGAGTCCAGACATAGATCTATTTGCCTCTCCCCAAAACTAACAGTTGGACAAATTCTGCACAAGAACTCATCACAAAAAAGCATGGAAAGTGGATGCTATATCCTTTAGCTGGAAAAACCTATGCCTTTCCCCTCCAAGGTCTGCCTCTACTCTCCAAGGTCTTACTGAAAGTCAGACAGGAAAAAACAAAAATGATCCTAATTGCTCTGGACTGGCCTTGCCAGCAGTGGTACCCGCTTCTAAGGAATATGTTGCACTTTCCTCCATGGTACTTGCCTCAAACACCTCACCTACTGTCTCAGCAGAACTATCAAAATGTTCATCGTGTTTCACTGTTGCAGTCATTACACTTGGGTTATCCTGCTGGCAGGCTACCCGTAGTCGGCCAGAGTTCCAAAGTCTAGGTCCGGCGTCTGTTGCTGTCGCCTCTTCCCTGACGTCAGTGCACCAGGGGTATAAAAGATGCAACCAACGCCATTTTCTTCAGTCTGTCTTGCCGCGCGGTGCCCGAAGCAAAAGCAGTTCACAAGTGCCGGTCGGCCGACTCCTGAGATTTTTGAAATCGAGTTTCAGAATGGAAGTTTTCAGTAAAGCCGAGTACCCCGTTGGGGAAACGTTTTCTTGCTCTAGACCGATGTCAGTAAAAGTTAATAATTGTATTTCTTGTGGGAAGCAAATACCTCGTAAGGACTTTCATTCTTACTGTATTCCTTGCCTAGGCCCTGACCACGACGTTACTAGTTGTCTGTTTTGTGCTAGATTCAACAAACGCACTATTAAATGTCGGTTTGATTTTGCTTTACATTACTTTGGCCGAAGGTTTAACTACATAATGCTGTCGGAACAACCGATGACCAGAATTCATAAAAAACACAAAGACAAAGAAAAGGACAGGCATCCGAGGTCCAAAACCGATGGCGAAGCCTCTTCTAAGCCAGTCGCCGGTTCTCAGTGAGGTGCTTTCGCAGCCCCTGACACCCGCTACCTCAGAGCCACAGGCCGTATCCGATACCCAAGTGGAGACACCTAGGCCTGTGGAAACTCAAGGTATTAGGCCTGCAGAGACTATTCCCTCAGATGGGTCCGGTGCCGCTGAGCAGGCATCTGCTTCTGAGGGTGTTTTCAGACCTTCACAGCTTACAATTAAGCCCACTACAGCAGCAAAGGCAAAGTCATAAACACCATTAAAGACAGGGAAACAAGTACAGCATTCACCTGGACAGTCATCCATGCCAAAGAAACAGATGCTTAAAATGGCCGAGGACCTAATTACTCTGATCAGGGGTTCCCATCCCCCTCCTGATAAAAGGCCTAGGCAAGACACTGACTATGATTCATCTGACCAGGTTTCTATTTCCTCTGATTCCTCTTCAGATCAGGGATATTCTCTCCCTCCTTATGATGACTCTGATGCAGAAGAATCTATACCTTCTGCCTCTCCGTCTGAGGATTATTCTTTTGGGGAAACCCTGCACACCATGAGGGAGCATTTCCATTGGGAGAGCCAGGATTACTCTGAATCCAAGTAAAGGCTCAGAGACTTTCTTTTACTGCCTCAGCACAGGCCCCTGGCTAATTCCCCCTGTGCTTGATATTGTTGATTGTTTTCTCTGAATCCAGTCTGTCTCCTGATTCTTTACCCCCTGCACCAGTCAAGCCAGACAGGCACTACAAGGGTCCCTGACTCTCATAAATTTCTTTATAAAAACCCTGCTGCAGACCCAGAAATAATTTTTCAGGGTCCCAAAGGGGTTAAGGCTTCCACTGCTAAAAACCCTGTCCCCTCCGATAGGGATTCCGGAGTTCTGGATAGATGGGGGGAAAAAGTTTACACGTCTGCTACTTTAGCTGTAAGGGTTTTAAATTGCCAGTTTCACATGCTTAAATATCAGCAGTACCTCATGTCTTTGTTAAAACAGAAAATGCTTACAAACTCAAAGTCCTGACAGTAAGGAAATGCAGGATTTATTGCATGCAGCTGAACAAGTAGGAAAGCATACTCTGTGATGTGGTTTTATTCATTAGAGGCTTCTTGTAGAGCCGTAAATACAGGCTCTGTCATTTGAAGGCATGCTTGGTTGAAAGAACAAAGTTTACCTGAACATGTTAAAGTAAAATTATTGGATGCTCCACTACAGCTTGATACTTTGGTGTTAAGGCAGAAGAGGTGTTAAAGAAAATGGAGGATAAAGCTAAATCAATGCAGACAGTAAAGGATTTCTTACAGGTTCAACCGCCTAGCTTTAGCAGAAACTGGCTCTCAAAAAATTGGTCCTTTCCAGTGTCAGACAGGCCACAAAGAGGCAGATACAGATGCCCAGGAGGCAGATCTCAGCCCCAAGGCTCCTAGAGACCTAAACAATGGGGTGCTTCAGTCCCCAAAGGAGGAGAAGACAAGTCACAACCTTATAGGAAACAGTCCAGTGACTTCCCTCTACTAATGCCGAGCATTTACCTTTTGGCACTACCCCTAGGGGGAAAGCTAGCACTTTTCTCACAAAATTGGCTCATGATCACCCAGGACAAGTGGGTACTGAATATTGTTTCTCAGGGTTACAGGTTCCACTTTCACACCCTTCCAAAATCAAAAGGTATGCCGGACCTGCCACAAAACCAATGGGCAGAGGCACAAAACCAAATTGCTGCTCTCATGGACATGGGAGCTATTCAAAGAGTACCACAGCAAGAACAAGGACAAGGATTTTACTCAAGACTTTTCCTGGTACCCAGAAAGGACAAAGCCTGGAGACCAATACTGGATTTGTCAATCCTAAATACTTTCCTGGATGTTCCAAAATTCAAAATGCTAACACTGCAGCAACTTCTACCCATGCTGGGCAAGAAGGCTTGGCTAGTTACTTTGGACCTCAAGGAGGCATACCTGCATGTCCCAATCAGACAATCTTGCAGAAGATGCCTCAGATTCATAGCTGGCTCAATGCATTACCAATTCTCTGCACTGCCCTTTGGCTTTTCTACTGCGCCCAGGGTCTTCACAAAATGCCTGGCACCAGTAATTGCATTTTGCAGACAAAGAGGAATTCAAATACATCTCTACTTGGACAGCTGCCTTATTCAAGCAGAGAGCAAGGACATTCTTCTAAAGCATCTGGCGTTTGTAGAAAGATTACTAATTTGCCTAGGGTACACAGTAAACGAAAATAAATCAAAATGAGTGCCCTCTGAAGAGATAATATTCCTGGGTGTAAGCTTAAATACAACTGCCCAGATGGCTTATCTCACACCAGACAAGCAAAGGCAACTGACTCATTACTTTCAAATGATGGCAACAAAGACCCAGCTGCCTGCAAGAAAAATTCTGCAGGCCCTGGGCTTCATGGCGTCCTGCATTCTACTAATTCCATATGCAAGACTGCATATGAGGAAACTGCAATGGTATCTAAAAAGTGTTTGGACTCAACATTGCCACAGCCTGGAAACAATAATAACTTTACTTCCCTGCCTACGACAGGAGTTTCGATGGTGGTCCCAGGCCTGTCGCCTCAACAAAGGGCAGCCTTTCACCTTACCCACAGCCAGGCAGACAATAACAATGGATGCATCGGATTATGCCTGGGGGGGTACATATGGCAGGAAAATGTATTCAGGGCACATGGCCCAAGGAACAAATGCATCTTCACATCAATCAAAAAGAGATGTTAGCTGTACAGAAAGCCCTGACAACTTTCAAGGACCTACTACATCCAGGACAACTATTAATCAAGGACAATACCACAGTTATGTGGTACATAAGCAAGGGGGCACACATTCCTACCCCCTCTGCAGGCAAGCTATGACTTTGTGGAACACAGCACTGACCTATCAAGTACATCTGCAGGCACAATTTTTGCCAGGAACGAAAAATACACTGGCAGACGAACTAAGCAGAAATCTCATGGATCCTCACGAATGGAAACTAAATCCACAAGTGTTCAGCATGATAACTAGGAAATGGGGATGCCCAGACATAGATCTTTTTGCCTCCCCTCACAACTGCCATCTGCAGAAATTCTGCACAAGAACTTATCACTCACAAGCATGGAAAGTGGATGCTCTGTCATTCAGCTGGAAAGCCCTGATAGTTTATGCCTTCCCTCCACTGCCTCTTCTTCCCAAGGTGTGCTCTTAAAAGTCAGACAAGAGAGGCTAAATATGATCCTGATTGCCCCAGACTGGCCACGCCAGCACTGGTATCCAATCCTAAAGAGCTTGTCTCAGGGCCCAGCCTGGCCTTTACCTCAAATTCCTCATCTTCTGACTCAACAAAACGATCAGATTCTGCACAGTCAACTCAGAACCTTAAGTCTGGCAGCATGGTAGATAATGTAGGCTCACAAACCGCACCTCTCTCTAAAGCTGTAATGGATGTCATTTTAGAAGCCAGGAGACCCAGCACTAGGAAATCTTATGCAGAAAAATGGAAGAGATTCTGTGCTTGGAACCAGGCACAAGGGCTCGAACCACTTGTTCCAAATATACCTCAGATTTTACAGTACTTAACTGAGATGCTGAACAAAGGGCTATCCTTCTCATCTATTAAGATGCATGCCTCAGCCATTTCAGCTCATTATAATACGGAACCTTCTATTTTTTTCACATCCACTACTAAGGCAGTACCTCAAAAAACATAAGACCCCCCAAGGAGAGCACCAGTACCTACTTGGGATCTCAATTTTGTTTTAGAAAAGCTCACACTGCCTCCTTTCGAACCAGCCAGCACAGCTGATATAAAATACTTATCATGGAAAACTGCTCTGCTCCTAGCAATAACTTCAGCAAGAAGAGTCTCAGAGTTACAGGCATTAATGGCAGTGGAACCATTCATCATTTTTCACCAGGATAGGGTCTCTCTTAGGACAAACCCAACATTCATGCCAAAGGTGATATCCAATGTGGCTCTTAATCAAACCATTAATTTACCAACTTTCTATCCAAATCCCCAAAATAAAGGGAAGAGACTTCTGCACGCTTTGGACATACACAGACAGCTACGATTCTACCTGGACAAAACAAAAGCTTTCAGAAAAACTGAGCAACTGTTTGTAGCCTATGCTGCATGATCACAAGGAAAGCCCATCTCAAAGCAGACAATTTCAAAATGGATAGGGCACTGCATTCGCTTCTTTTATGCACAACATGGCAAATCAGTGCCTAAGGGCATTAGGCCACATTCTACCAGAGCAGCAGCCACTTCAGCAGCCTTTCTCAGAGGAGTACCAACCAAAGACATTTTAGAAGCTGCAACCTGGAGTTCAGTGCACACTTTCACCAAGCACTACCACTTACCTCTCTACTCTAAATCCAGAGCAGGCTTTGCCACTGCAGTTCTGCAGGGCCTGGTAGCCTCTCCTAATCCTATTTAAGCCCAGCCACCCAACCTCAGCTTTGGGATTCGACCCAAGTGTAATGACTGCAGCAGTGAAACACGATGAGCATAGTACAGTTGTGTGCCTACCATAAATGTAGATGTTCGAGTGTATTCACTGTTGCAGTCCAGGTTACCCACCCACCATCCCCCTTCTCATTGCTAGGACTTTTCTGTACTTCTCAACTCTGTACAACCTATGTGGTGTTGTATTTGCTTGTAGATGAAGGAAATGTTTATATTAGTACATGCATGCTTCTTGGCATATTTTTATTTTTTCAGCCTTCCTATCTGGGGGCACCTGACATCTGGGGGCAAGAAAAACTGAAGAAAATGGCGTTGGTTGCATCTTTTATACCCCTGGTGCATTGACGTCAGGGAAGATGCGACAGCAACAGACGCCAGACCTAGACTTTGGATCTCTGGCCGACTGCGGGTAGCCTGCCAGCAGGATAACCCAAGTGTAATGACTGCAACAAGTGAATACACTCGACCATCTACATTTATGGTATGTACACAACTGTACTTTCTGTACATTCAGCTCCACTGAATCTTGCAGCATGGCTAATCAACTAATTATTCAAACCACATCTCTCAGTAAACCTGTGATGGATGTCATTTTGGAAGCCAGAAGGCCTAGTACTAGAAAAATCTTACGCTGATAAATGGAAGAGATTCTGTACTTGGAACCAAGCGCAAGGAATAGACAGCAAAGCCCAATATTTTTCAGATTTTACAATCTTCACTGAGATGCTTGACAAAGGCCTATCTTTTTCTTCAATAAAAATCCATGCCTCTGCCATCTCAGCTCATTACAACACAGTGCCTCCCTCTTTTCTCATCCACTGCTTACAGTATTTCAGAGGGGCCAAAAATTTAAGGCCTCCCAGGAGAGCACCAACTCCTGCGTGGGACCTCAATTTTGTGGTGGAAAAACTCACCCTGCCTCCTTTTGAACCAGCAGCTACTGCGGATATAAAATTTCTATCTTGGAAGACAGCTTTTCTTTTGGCAGTCACTTCAGCAAGAAGGGTTTCAGAACTGCAGGCTGTCATGGCAGTGGAGCATTTCATTATTTTTTACCCGGACAGGGTGGCTCTCAGGACCAATCCTTCTTTTATGCCTAAGGTGGTATCCATTGTGGCTGTTAACCAGACCATTCACCTGCCAACATTTTACCCAAATCTGCAGAACAAGGGGGAACGGATTCTGCATTCATTGGATGTACACAGACAGCCAAGATTCTTAAACCGGACCAAATCTCTAAGAAAGTCTGAGCAACTACTGGTAGCATTTGCTGCAGGATCAGAGGGGCAAGGCTATATCAAAGCAGAGTATTTCTAAATGGATACGCCACTGCATTCATTTCTGCTATTTGCACCATGGTAAACTGTTGCCCAAGGGGATCAGATCACATTCCACCAGGGCTGCCTCTCCTTCAGCAGCTTTTCTCAGAGGGGTCCCAACCAAAGACATTCTAGAAGCTGCTATTTGGAGCTCTGTTCATACCTTCACAAAGTATTACCATTTACCTCTCTCTTCTAAATCCAGGGCAGGCTTTGCCACTGCAGTTCTGCAGGGCCTTATAGCAGCTCCTAATGCTGTTTAGTTCCATCTCCCATCCATAGCCTTGGGATTCTACCCAAGTGTAATGACTGCAACAGTGACACATAAAGAACATAGTACAGTTGTGTACACTTACCATAAATGTAGATGTTCGAGTCTATTCACTGTTGCTGCCTGGGTTACCCACCTGCCATCCCCCATTCTATACCTTTTCTTTCCTTCACTATACTCAAAAGCCTTTCTGGTGTATTTGCTTTTAGTTGAAGGTAAAGTTTATGTTTCTAAAAGTGCATTTATATATTTACAGTTTATATATATATTTTTGCTCCCCATTTGGAAGGGGCCCTGACATCTGGGGCAAGAAAAACTGATGAAAATGGCATTGGCTGCATGTTTTAAACCCCTGACATCATGTTAGAGGAGACAGCAACCGACGCAGGACCCAAGACTTTGTTATTTAGGTCGACTGAGGACAACCTGCCAGCAGATTACCCAAATGTAATGACTGCAACAGTGAATACACTCAGACATCTACATTTATGGTAAGTGTACACAACTGTACTTTTCAGTCCAGGGGACACACAGAACTAAGCAGTGGGGGGCATCCACTTCCAAATCTGGGAATAATAAGACTCCACCCTATGGTAAACTGTCTCAATGACTTCCTTGTAAAGTTTCCAAGCACTTATCAACTGACTGTCTCTTTGGGGGGAAAGATTGCTCTTCATGCAAAGAATTGGGAACTCATTACCCAGGACAAATGGGTTTTAAATATAGTATCCCAGGGATACATATTTCACATCCACATGTTGCCAACACCAAGCGGGTGGCTGGACCTACCCCCAAATCAGTGGGCAGAGGCCCAAAAACAAGTACTTTCTCTCTTAAGCATGGGGGCTATTCAACTGGTACCAGAAGAGGAAAAGGGACAAGGTTTCTACTCGAGACTTTTCCTGGTACCCAGAAAAGACAATTCATGGCATCCTATCCTGGACCTGTCTACTTTAAACACCTTTTTGGAGATTCCAAAATTCAAGATGCTGACTCTTCATTTACTTCCTACACTAGGCAAAGTTGCCTGGTTGGCAACACTAGATTTAAAAGAAGCATACCTGCACATCCCAACCAGGGAATCTTGCAGAAGTTACCTACGCTTCAAAGCAGGCTACACGCACGATCAGTTCTCTGCACTGCCCTTTGGCTTATCTACTGCGCCCAGGGTATTCACAGTGCCTAGCTCCAGTTATTGCATTTTGCAAGCAAAGAAATATTCAAATATACCCATACCTGGACGATTGTCTAATTCAGGCAGAAAGCTAGGACATACTTTTGAATTATCTGGCCTTTGTACAAAGGTTTCTAACTTGTCTGGGGATATACCATAAAAGAAAAGAAATCACACCTGATACCCAGTCAACAAATTATATTCCTGGGAGCAAGCTTGAATACAACTTCCCAGATGGCTTACCTCACGCCAGAGAAACAAATTCATTTGACAACCTACTTCAAACAAGTGGCCTCAAAAACCCTGCTTATCCGCAAGACAAATACTGCAAGCCTTGGGGTTCATGGCCTCCTGCATTCTTCTAATTCCATATGCAAGACTGCATATGCGGAAACTACAGTGGTATCTAAAAAGCCTGTGGTGTCAACATTCTCAAGATCTATAAACAATTCCTATCATACCTTGCCTACGCCTAGAGTTCCTTTGGTGGGCAGAGGCCTGCCACCAAAACAAGGGACTACCTTTCACACCACCCCCTGCCGCCCAAACCCTAACAGACACATCAGACTAGGCATGGGGGGCTCACCTGGCAGGAAAGTGCATTCAGGGCAAATGGAACCCAAGTCAAATGCACCTGCATATCAATCAAGAAGAAATGTTAGCTGTACAGAATGCTCTGACAGCCTTCAAGGACCACATTCTTCCAGGACAACTAATGGTAAAGACGGACAACACCACTGTTATGTGGTACATAAGTAGGGGGGCTACACATTCTTACCCCCTCTGCAGATTGCCCATGGTATTGTGGAACACAGCCTTGAGCTACCAAGTGCACTTACAAGCTCATTTCCTGCCAGGAAAATTAAATACACTGGCAGATGGGCTAAGCAGAAACCTCATGGACCCACACGAATGGAAACTGGAACCAAGGATTTTCAACATGTTGACAAGCAAATGGGGGAACCCATACATAGACCTGTTTGCCTCTCTCCAGAACTACCAATTGGACAAATATTGCACAAGGTCTCCCCACAAACAAGCCTGGAAAGTGGATGCTCTGTCCTTCAGCTGGAAAAACCTGTCAATCTATGCCTCCCCCCCCCCCCCGACTCTGCTTTAGTACTAAAAATCAAACAGGACAAACCAAGGATGATTTTGATTGCTCCAGACTGACCACGCCAACACTGGAACCCCCTCCTGCGCAGTGTGTCATTGTTATCCCCATGGCACCTGCCTCAGACTCCTTTCTTGTTGTCTCAGCAGAAGAACCAGATTCTGCACCCTCAGCTTCTAACACAGAACCTTGCAGCCTGGCTAATTACATAATCTCTCCTTTACCATCCATCAGTAAATCTGTGACGTATATCATTTTAGAAGCAAGGAGGCCTAGTACTAGAAAATCTTATGCTGAAAATTGGAAAAGATTGTGTGCATGGAAACCAATCTCAAGGGATGAACACAGCAGCACCCAGTTTACCTCAGATTTTACAATACTTAACTGAGATGCTTCACAAGGGCCTGTCTTTTTCCTCCATTAAAATCCATGCCTTAGCCATTTCAGCTCATTGTAACACAGAACCTTCTCTCTTCTCTCATCCACTGTTCAAGCATTTTCTCAGAGGGGTCAACAATTTGAGACCACCCAGGAGAGCTCCAACCCCAGCCCTCGGACCTTAACTTTGTCTTGGAGAAACTCACTCTACCTCCTTTCGAGCCAGCTGCTACTGCAGACTTAAAATTTCTTTCTTGGAAAACAGTTTTCCTTTTAGCAATCACTTCAGCTAGAAGGGTATCTGAATTACAGGCCCTTATTTCATGTGGACAGGGTGTCCCTCAGAACCAATCCATCCTTCATGCCCAAGGTGGTATCCAGTGTGGCTCTTAATCAGTCCATTCATTTGCCAGCCTTCTTTCCCAATCCACAGAATAAAGGGGAACGGATACTGCATTCGTTAGATGTGCACAGACAACTTACATTCTACTTGGACAGGACTAAACCTCAAAGGAAATCTGAACAGAACAACTGCTGGTGGCATTTGCTGCAGAGGGGAAGGCTATTTCAAAGCCAACCATTTCTAAATGGATAAGCCATTGCATTCATTTCTGCTGTAAACACCATGGAAAACCTATCCCCCAGCAGGTCAGACCTCACTCCACCAGGGCTGCAACTAGCTCTACAGCCGTTTTCAGAGGCGTCCCTACCCAGGGACATCCTAGAAGCTGCTACCTGGAGTTCTGTACATACTTTCACCAAGCATCATCATTTGCCAATTTTCTTGAAATCCAGAGCTGGCTTTGCCACTGCAGTCTTTCAGGGCCTTATAGGTGGCCCTAATGCTGTCTAAATTCCTCCTCCCAGCCATAGCTTTGGGAATCTACCCAAATGTAATAACTGCAACAGTGAAACATGAAGAACATAGTACAGTTGTGTTTACTTGACATAAATGTAGATGTTCAAGTGTATTCACTGTTGCAGTCCTGGTTACCCTCCCTCCAGCCCCCTAACTTCTTTTGGCTGTACCTGTACTTTCCTTTACTATACTTAAAATGCCTTTTTGGTGTATTTGCTTTTTTGTTAGAGGTATATCATTGTACATTTATATTTAATTGCTTCTCATTAGGGGGGCACCTGACATCTGGAGCAAGAAAAACTGATGTAATGGCGTCGGCTGCATGTTTTATACCCCTGACGACCTGACGTCTTGGAAGAAGGGACAGCAACCGATGCAGGACCCAAGACTTTGTTAATCAGGCCGGCTGAGGGATACCTGCAAGCAGATAACCCAAATGTAACGACTGCAACAGTGAATGCACTTGACCATCTACATTTATGGTAAGTGTACACAACTGTACTTTCCCCTGATAAATGATTGGTAGAACCCAAGAATCCTGTGTGATTCAAAGCCAAATAGAAAGAGAGAGAGGTGAAGAGAAAGAGGAATGTGGTTGTGAACAGGTGGATAGTCAGACAGCACCTGGTTTGTCAGGAAAGGAAGGCTTTAGAATCCCTGCAGTCTGAGTGGCCTTAACAGGAGGAACCCGTTTACAACCATTTTTACCTTTCGCAGGAGGGCGAGATTGCCTACGAACAAAGGCTGCCTTAGAAGGGTAGTCTCTCTGAAATTTAGGCACAGGAGAAACTAAGGCCTTCCCCTTATCCTGAAGAGACTTAAACCAGCAGGCACTTCCCAAAACAAAAGAGCAGAAGATTTACTCTGAGTCTAGAAGATCAGAAAAAAGCTGACAAGCTTGAGAAAGAAGAGCTAACACATACCTTGATGTATGGGGTCTGATAATTATTAGCCCTAAAAGCTAGGGTAGCTGAAGTATAAACCGCCATACCCAGCCTGTCCATGGTTCTGCTGTCCTTGTCCGACGGCAGTAACTTGGATGAAGGAAGCAATTGAGATGGCTTATCAGAAGCTACAGACACCTCGGAGGGGTCAGCAGCAGTGTGTTTGAATAAAAAGGAACAATCCTCAAACCTGTCAGACGTCTTGGGAGCAGGGGGCAGAGAATCGGGTGGTTTAGAGGTATTGGAAAAAAATATCTAGTAAAGCAGCCAGGACTGAAGAAATGTCCACCGGTTCGGGATATTCCATTTGCAGTAACTCCTAGCACCTCTTATGGATATCAGACACATGGCACAATTTCACTTAAAAAAATTCCATCATCGTAGATATGGCATCTTCAAAGGAAATTTCCTCAGGAGGAGTATCTGAAGTATTACATTCCTCCTTCTCAGACCCGTAGTGTAAAGGAGAAGGAATATGGGTAGATTAAGTAAGGTTCATCAGACTCCAGCTCTTCCTCAGAAGAATACAATTCCCTGGGCCTTTCATGTGTAGAAGAGGACCAAGGAATCAGGAACCGAACTCCCCTTGAGGAGGCTTTAATGACATTAAAGCTTTAAATGACCCCTGAGTAAAGACCTGCCACTCACTTTGTTGATCCCTAGGAGCAGAAGAAACCTTTAGTTTTTTCCTTTTTTTAAAGAAATGCCCATCCTAGAGAACTGCGAAGGCTGTGACTCAGGATGGCATTCCACAACCGTAATGAGAACTTCTTCCCTAGGATGAACCTGCAGAGCCCACCTAGACCGCTCGGAAACAATCAACCATGGTTCCCCTGTGAATGCCTTTAATGGGTGCCTGCAAAGCCTCATTGGACGTGCTGGCTGCCAAATCCTCACCAGCTTCCAACCCGAACGCGGCAGATAAATCCAGACAAACCTCGGAAAAAAGCCCAGCATAGGCCGGACAGCTGAAGATTCTAATCTTACCTTTTTCACCACCTTCCCTGATGGCTGACCCTCGGGACGGGAAGTTCCATCCATAGTATCTTTAGCAAGAAGCTTAAGGTGCTGTTTTCTGAAGATACAAAGAGAGGGAAGAAAGCCCACTACAACGGGTTTTTGGGACACATGCCTGACATGGTTTTTATGGGGTGTTTGTGTCCCACACTGGCATTTACCCTTCCTGGATGACACTAACCCCCCAAAAGCACAAAAAAATCAAGAATAAAAAAAACAAAACCCCCAACTGAGTGTTTATCTGCAACGGTGAGGTTTTCAGCAAACCGAAGTAATCACCAGAATGCTAATAGTAAAAAATGGCAGAAAATTTATTGAGGCAAATAGACTGGTTGAAAACAGTGTTCAGACTTGTGCTTAAGAAGTTCTGAGGATGTTATGCCTAAACACCTTTATACCCTGTGCTACGTGAGGAGCATTAAGGTGATGTTCGGCATACCTTAAAGAAATGGTAGACTGGCCAGACGATGGGCTTCCATGGCAGGGAATCCCATAAGTTATGAATACTGCAGCGGTGAATTTAACGACCTCAGATACTTGGGTGCAGAGGATGCTATATATAATTACCATTTTCCGTTTGTCTTCCCAATTTAGGAAAAGTCGCCAATGTTCCACCCAGTCAGAGGAAACCAGCAGCAATTCAAATACAAAAGGTGTTAGACAAAAAAGTCATCCAACATGTCCCTCCAGAGCAGATAGAATCCAGAACTCACTCAAGGTTCTTTGTAGTGCCAAAGAAAATGGGGAACTGGAGACCAATTCTGGATGTCAGCATCTTAAATCCATTTGAAAGTCCAAGTTCCGGATGGTGTCAGTTCAGTCCATTCTCCCTTTTTTTTGAGAAGGATGATTGAATGTGCTCAGTAGATCTTCAGGATGCGTACTATCACATACAAATGAACAGGCGGTCCAGAAGGTTCTTGCACTTCCAACTAGGGGCCAGTTGTTATCAATTTAGAGTTCCGCCCTTTGGTCGCATCTCAGCCCCCAGGGTGTTTACCAAATGCATGGCATTTGGAGCAGCTCACTTGAGACTGCAGGTATTCTGGGTGTTTCCATACTTGAACGATTGTCTCATACATGCCCTGACCAGACGTCAGTTCATCATTGCAAGAGAAAAGGTGATCCAAACTTGTATTCTACTAGGAGTAAGTATACATTACAAAAAACTTAACTGGAACCAAGTCATACCCTAGAATTCATGAGGCAATGCTCAACACAAAATCATCAGTAGCCTCACTTCCCCTCTTCATAGTTCATACAATAAGGGCACAAGTGGAAAAGATAGTTTTTCAATACCAGAGTTTCAGCCCGCTTGGTCCTTCAGGCTGTGGGATCAATGGCAGCAGCAATAACATTCGTGCCTTTGGCCATATTCCACATGAGAATCCTTTAGTGAATCTTGGTCACCAATGGTCAATTCTTCATCTTCCCTATCTGTCCCGATACGAATCACTAACCAAACAAAATCAATCTGGTTTTACAATGCTGTTTGTTTGTCCCCACTCTTCCCAAGGCCATAGTGATCACGGATGCTTCCCAGTTGGGGTTGGGGAGGAGGCATTACCTAGGGAAGACTGTCCAAGTCATGTGGTCTCCCTGAGGTAAATTTTCATATCAGTGTTCTAGAACTGAGAGCAGCGCTTTCAGCATTACAAGCCTTTCAGGATGCTCTCCCTTACGGAACAATTGCAGTACAGACATTGTCAGTAGTTTTCTACATCAACAAATGGGGGATAAAGTCTGGTTCCTCCTTGTGTTGAGAAGCGTTCAGGGTACAGCAATGAGCAGTAACTTCCAGTTGCTTTCTGATAGCAATGCACATTCTGGGTAAGTCCAGCGGGCTAGCGGACAAGTTGTGCAGGTGCATTCTACTACCTCATGAATGGTCCTTCAATCAGATAGTAGCAGAAATAATTTTCCGCAGGTAGGGCCAACCATGCTCCAATCTCTTTGCGTCCTCCCTGAACAAGTGCAGCAGCTACTTTGCCCTAACCTCTCCCCTTAGGGGCAATCACAGAGGAATGCTTTCCTTCATGAGTGGCCCTCTGGGCCACCTTTATTCATATCCCCCAATTCCTTTGATCCCAAAGTTTCTACAGATTACTGCCAGGTTGAAGAGCAAAGTCATCCTCATTGCACCCTTTTGGCCTTGACAGATTGGATATTCTTTGTGTTTCACTATTGCAGTCATCACATTTGGATTGTCTGCCTGCAGGTAGCCGTCAGCCGGCCTGAATACCAGAGTCTTCGGGTTTCTGCATCGGATGTTGTTGCTTCTTCCATGACGTCAGGTCGTCAGGGGTATAAAACATGCAGCTGATGCCATTGCATCAGTCTTTCTTGCCGCGTGGTGCCTGAAGCGGAAGCAGTTCACAAGTGCTGGTCGGCCAACTCTTGAAATTTTCGTTTTCGAGTTTCAGACCTGAAGTCTTCAAAAAAGATAAGTACCCCATTGGGAAACCTTTTTTCTTACTCTAACCGATGTCAGAAAAAATAAACAATTGTCTTGCCTGTGGAAAGCAAATACCTCATAGAGATTTTCTTTCTTACTGCGTCACCTGTTTAGGGCAGACCACTACGTCCCTCACTGTCTGTTTTGTGTCTTGTTCAATGCTCGAACTGTTCGTCATTCGGCTATTTTTGTAGCTAAATACTTTCGTTCTCGATCTCCGTACTCCGAAATGGCTTTAAGCCATCCGACTATCGATCTTCCGAAAAAAAGTAAGGATCAAGACAGACCGCATAGGTCCAAAACTGCCGACGACGCTTCTGTTAAGCTAGTTGCCAGTCCACCGGTACTCAGTGAGGCACTTTGGCAGCCCCTGATACCCGCTACTACAGATTTGTAGGCCTCTACTGAGATTCATACGGAATCCAGTATTCCACAAGATGCTTCTTTGACTATGGAACCTGCGGATGTCTCTACCTTGGATGGGTCCGGAGCCGCTGTGCAAGCACCAGCTTCTGAGGGTGTACTTGGGCCTGCAGACTTTCATATTAAACCTACAGCATCATTTCCAACTAGAAGTACCAAATTCCTCAGGCCTAAAATGTGCACTATGCTTGGAAAACCGACGAACAAACCGATGAGTCAGGCCCATATGCCTCACAAGCAAATGCTTAGAATGGCTGAAGACCTTATTACCTTAATTACTGGAAGTCAGCCTTCCCCCTCTGAGACCTAGAACCGATTTTCTTTCTGATTCTTCAGATCTGGAAACTGATATCTCTGCTCCTTCTGATTACCAGGATTTGACCTTATCTACTTATGAGGATTCTGATGCAGAGTATTCCATTCCCTCTGCTTCTCCTCCAGAAGATTTTTTTTTTTTTGGTGAAACTTTGCATAGCCTTAGGGAGCATTTCCGCTGGGAAAGCTACGACTACTCCAAGTCCAAAAAGAGACTTAGGGAATTCTTACTCCTGCCTCATCACAGGCCTCTAGCTGTCCCTCCTGTTCTGGCTATTGTAGATGATGTTTTCTTGGAATCTAGCCTTACTCCAGACACTTTATCTCCAGCTCCCAGAAAACCTGACCGGTACTACAGAGTACCTGACTCTCAAGTTCCTCTTTAAGAATCTTACTGAGGATCCAGATACCATTTCCCAAGGCCCAAAAGGCATTAAGGCTACTGCTGCCAAAAACCCTACCCCTTCTAATAGAGATTCTAGAGCATTAGACAGATGGAATATGAAGGTTTACACTTCTGCTACTTTGGCCATTAGGGCTGTAAATTGCCAGTTTCATATGCTAAAGTATTAGCAGCATAATATGGGACTACTTAAACAGAAAATGATGTTGATTTCTGATTGTGCTGAACAAAAAGACTTGGCAAGATTTAATGCATTCTGCAGAACAAGTTGGTAAACCTACTTTGCAATGTGGTTTTGATGCTTTAGAAGCATCTTGCAGGGCTGCTGTCACTGAATCTTTACTTGGAAGGCATGCTTGGCTTAAGGAACAAAATCTGCCAGATCATGTTAAAGCTAAATTACAGGATGCACCCTTAAACCAAGACCACCTTTTTGGCAACAGAGCAGAGGAAGTCCTCAAAAGGATGGAGGAAAAAGCTAAATCTATGCAAACTGTTAAAGATTTTCTACAAGTACAGCCTCGCAGATTCAGTAGGCATTGGCCTTCAAAGAACTGGTCCTTTCCAGTCCCTTCCAGGCCTTCTCAGTCCAAACCTAGGAACAGCAGACCAGCAAGACTTCAGTCTCAGGCTACACACAGATCTAAGCAGTGGGAGGCTCCCACTTCCAAAGCAGGGAGTAGTAAGTCACCCCCCCCCCATGGAAAAATGGCACAATGACTTAACCTTAACCCTTTCAAGCCCTGCTCAACTACTTGCTCCCTTAGGAGGAAAGCTCGCCCTGCATGCAAAGATCTGGGAACTCATTACCCAGGACTAATGGGTTTTGAACATAGTTTCCCGAGGATACAGATTCCACTTCCACAAGCTGCCAACCCCAAATGGTTGGCCAGACCTCCCCCCGAATCAATGGGCGGAGGCCCAACAGCAGGTTCTCTTCCTTCTCAGTGTCAGGGTTGTTCACCCTATCCCAGCAGATCTAAGGGGACAAGGTTTTTATTCAAGACTGTTTCTGGTACCCAGAAAAGAAAACTCCTGGCGTCCTATCCTGGACCTCTCTATTCTCAACAACTTTCTGGTGATTCCAAAATTCAAAATGTTAACTCTTCAACAGCTTCTTCCTATGCTAGCCAAGGATGCCTGGCTGGCAACCCTAGACATATAAAGGAAGCTTACCTGCAAACCCCAGTAAGAGAATCCTGCAGACAGTATCCACATTTCAGGGCGGGCTCCATGCCCTTTCAGTTCTCTGCACTTCTCTTTGGCTTATCTACTGTGCCCAGGGTGTTCACAAAGTGTCTAGCTCCAGCCATTGCATTTTGCAGGAAGAGAAATATT
Source organism: Protopterus annectens (assembly GCF_019279795.1). Classification (NCBI taxonomy): domain Eukaryota; kingdom Metazoa; phylum Chordata; order Ceratodontiformes; family Protopteridae; genus Protopterus; species Protopterus annectens. The sequence continues at coordinate 849,382,569 of NC_056750.1, forward strand.
CAAATTTACCCATTCCTGGACGATTGTCTGATTCAGGCAGAAAGCCAGGACTTGCTATTGCAACACCTGGCATTTGTAAAGAAACTTCTAACCTCACTGGGATACCCCATTAATGAAAGGAAATCTCATCTAGTACCCTGCCAACAGATTGTATTCCTGGGAGCAAGCTTGAACACAACTTCCAGATGGCATTCCTCACTCTGGAGAAACAAGTTTATTTGACCACCTACTTCAAACTATTGGCCACAAAAACCCAGCTATCTGCAAGGAAAATACTGCGAGCCCTGGGGTCATGGCCTCTTGCATTCTGCTAATTCCATATGCAAGACTGCATATGAGGAAACTCCAAAGGTATCTAAAAAGTTTATGGTCAACATTCTCCGGACCTGGAAACAATGATTCCTATCATTCCTTGTCTAAGGACAGAGTTCCTTTGGTGGGCAAAGGCCTGCTACCACAATAAGGGACTCCCTTTCACTCTACCCCCTGTTGCCCAAACCCTAACAACAGACGCATCAGACTATGCATGGGGGGCTCACGTGGCAGGGCAGTGCATTCAGGGCAAATGGAACCAGAGACAGATGTACCTGCATATCAACCAAAAAGACATGTTGGCTGTACATAATGCTCTGACAGCCTTCAAAGACCTTATTCTCCCAGGACAACTATTGGTAGACAGACAACACCACAGTTATGTGGTACATAAATAAGCAGGGGGGGAACCCACTCCTACCCTCTCTGCAGACTAGCCATGGCTCTGTGGAGCACAGCCTTGAGCTACCAAGTGCACCTACAAGCTCATTTCCTGCCAGGCAAACTAAATTCACTGGCAGACGACTTGAGCAGAAATCTCATGGACCCACTCAAATGGAAACTAGAACCCAAAATAGTCAACCTCTTGAGGTGCAAATGGGGGATCCCAGAGTTAGACCTGTTTGCCTCCCCACAGAACTATCATTTGAACAAATTCTTCACCAGAACTCCCCACAGTCAAGCTTGGAAAGTGAATGCCATGTCCTTTACCTTGGAAAGCCTCTCGGTTTATGCCTTTACCCCTCTGCCTCTCCTCTCGAAGGTTCTACTAAAGATCAGATGGGACAAACCAAGAACAATGCGGATTGCACCAGACTGGCCACGCCAGCACTGGGTACCCCCTCTTGCGCAGTCCAACACTGCTACAACCATGGCACCTGCCTCAGACCCCTTCCCTGCTGTCCCAGCAGACGGACCAGATTCTGCACCCTCAGCTTCAAATCCTGAACCTTGCAGCCAGGCTAATTCCATGAGCTCTCCTCTAGCATCCCTCAGTAAGCAGGTGCAGGATGTCATTCTGTACGCAAAGAGGCCTAGTACCAGAAAATCCTATGCTGAAAGTGGAAAAGATACTGCTCCTGGAGTCAGGCTCAGGGGATGGCCACTACGGTGCCCAGCCTAGCTCATATTCTAGAGTACTTAACTAAAATGCTCCACAAGGGCCTATCCTTCTAGTCGGTTAAGATTCATGCCTCTGCCATTTCAGCACATTATAATACTGAGCCACCCCTCTTCTCTCATCCCTTGCTAAAAAAACAATTCCTTAGAGGGGCCAAAAATTTAAGACCCCCAGGAGAGCCAGTTTGGGACCTTAACTTTGTATTGGAAAAGCTCACCACCCCCCCCCCCTTTTGAGCCTGCTGCAACAGCAAAGTTGAAATTCCTTTCTTGGAAAACAGCCTTACTTCTAGCCATCACTTCAGCAAGAAGAGTGTCAGAATTACAGGCCCTCATGGCAGTTGGAACCCTTCATTATCTTCCATACGGACAGGGTTTCCCTCAGAAGTAATCCTTCCTTTATACCCAAGGTGGTGTCTAGTGTGGCCCTAAACCATTCCATTCATTTACCTACTTTTTTCCCTAATTCACAAAACAAAGGGGAACGGATACTGCACTCTCTGGACGTGCACGGACAACTTAGATTCTATTTGGACAGGACTAAGCGGGTTCCTATTAGATTGTTGAAACTCCGTTTACGCGAATACGAAGTCATCAACATGTATTGCGTGAAATATGTAATCGTCGAATGCGCAAAACCGCGAAATCTGAAATGTTGAAGTGTTTTGGTTGGCCTGTGTGCAGTATAGTTCTGTAAGGTAAGTGTGCGATAACTACGGACCTTAGGGTTAGAGTGCGGGTTAAGGTAAGTGTATATATAGGTAATGTGTGTAAGATTTAGTGTAGTGTTAGAAGTAGGGTTTTGTTAAATTAATTTGTATATTTATTTTGTTTGGGTATATTTCCGTAAGAGAAGTGTGTGATAGTTACGGACCTAGGGTTAGGGAGGGGTTAAGGATAGTGCATAGATAGTTGTGTATGTGGGGGTTTAGTTTAGGGTTAGAAGTTGAGTTTTGGTGCTTTACTTTAGGGTTAGGAGTAGTGTTTGGTTAGTGTATGTGGTGTATTTATTTTGTTTTGGTAGGTAGTATGTAGTGGGTGGTGGGGTTGGCAGACTATGAACGTTCGATATTTTAAATTTCGCTTTTTAGTGTGTTCGGTATTTATGCAGTTCGAGTAATAAGTGTCACTGTTTTGGTATTCAGTTTAATGGGTTTTCGTTCATTTAATATAGACCCGGACTAAGCCTCTCAGAAAATCTGACAAGCTGTTAGTTGGCTTTGCTGCAGGGGCAGAGGGGAAGGCCATTTCAAAGCAAACCATTTCCAAATGGGTAGCCCATTGCATTCATTTCTACTGCAAGCACCATCGAAAACCTGCCCCACCGGGGATAAGATCACATTCCACCAGGGCTGCATCTACCTCTGTGGCATTTCTCAGAGGAAGTCCCTACCAGGGACATCCTGGAAGCTGCTACCTGGAGCTCTGTGCATACCTTCACCAAGCATTACCACCTGCCTATCTTTTCTAAATCCAGAGCTGAATTTGCCACAGCAGTCTTGCAAGCTGGCCCTAATGCTCTTTAACTATCTCCTCCCTTCCTTAGCTTTGGAAATCAACCCAAATGTGATGACTGCAACAGTGAAACACGAAGAACATATTAGAGTTGTGTACACTTACCATAAATGTAGATGTTTGAGTGTATTCACTGTTTCAGTCGTGGTTACCCTCCCTCCAGTCCCCTGACTTCTCTTGGCTCTACCTTTCTTTCTTTGGCATATATTATGTGTATTTGCTGGAGGTGATCCCTACCATATAATTGCTTCTTATTGTGGGGGCACCTGACATCTAGGGCAAGAAAAACTGATGTAATGGCGTCGGCTGCATGTTTTATACCCCTAACGACCTGACGTCATGGAAGAAGCGACAGCATCCGACGCAGAAATCCGAAGAGACAGGTATTCAGGCCGGCTGAGGGCTACCTGCAGTTAGATAACCCAAATGTGATGACTGCAACAGTGAATAAACTTGAACATCTACATTTATGGTAAGTGTACACAACTGTATTTTCCCCTTCTTGTGGCCTCATTTGATTCATTGACCCTAGATCCTGGACCCAGCTCCAGATCTGCTCTCTCACCCAACAGGCATGATATATCCGGACCTCCTGAGTCTCAAGCTAGCATCTTGGTTTCTTCATTTCCAGTAACAACATTAAAGTAGAGTAGACGACCTATACTGTCATCCCCTGTCCGCTGAATTTTATCTTCCCTCAAAACAGCTACAAGATAACTTTAAGCTGGCAAATGGAAATGATTTGTGCACTGGGCTCTTTAAAACAATGTGGACCCCTTTTTCTGCACCAATTCATACTGTCCTGGAGTTCTTGACATTGCATTTTAATCAAGGGACCAGTTCTTCAATATTAAAGGTTCAATTTGCAGCAGTGTCCAATTTTCCATATCCATCTTTGATGGCTCTTCACTTGCTTCCCATAAACTTTGTAAAACCTTTCTGTGGGGAAAACTTTTGTTAAGACCCCCCCATTAAAGATCCTACTCTGCCATGGGACTTAACTCTGGTACTGCAAACTGTGGTCCTTCCTCCCGTCGAGCCTGCACATAATTGCAGTCTCAAAATTTCTTTCTTGGAAAACTTTGTTTTTTGTGGCCATGAACTTCTGCTATTCGAATTTCAGAGATTCAAGCCTTGTTGGTAAAGCCTCCAGATCTACTTTTTTCGTAAGGATAGAGTTGCATTACAAACTAATGCATCTTTTTTGCCCAAAGTAGTGGCAGAGTCCAACATTAAGCAGTCTATTAATCTGCCAGTTTTCTTCCCGAATTATACACAGGAAAATATTTGTTGCATTTAGTAGGCGTTCATAGGTAATTGCATTTCTATCTACAGAGAGCAAAGGACTTCAGATCAGTTTTGTTTCCTCTTCTGAAGGTAAATTGGCCAAGCCTGTGTCTAGAGTTTCCCTAGCAAAATGGTTTACTAACTGCATTTCCTTTATTTACAATAAGTTGAAGTTGCCTTTACTTAAACTGCATGCTCACTCAACAAGGTCGATAGCAGCTTCCCCAGCCTTTCATTCAGGGTCCTCCTTGGATGACATTTGTGCAGCAGCAACTTGGGCTTCCCCTCACACCGTCACCTCATTACAGATTGGGCTTAGTTTCCAGAGGTAGGGCATCATTTGTTTCAATATTGCTTAGGAATATCCTTCCTTGAGGCAGCCCTTGGATTTGGGTAGCTGGGGTCTCTGACCTATCAGTTGAGGACAGAATGAAAATTTGACATCAGATAAAGAAGTTGTGTACTTGCCACAAAGTTCTGTCTGTGTTTATTTTCATTCTTCCTCAGCTCCCCACCCACCAACCCTCAACCGTAATTTTTCTGTAAGAACGAGTGGATAAAGCGAGTTTTGGGGGTCTTCTACTCACATTGTATACCTCCTGATATAGATTTGTTTTGCCTTTTCTGTTATGTATTCCTTAAGGTTATTTACATAAGAGTAAGTTTTATTTGTCTGCTGTAGTCTGCATACAAGATCTGAGGTGTAATGGGGGTTGGTGTATACTGAGTAATGCAGAAGCTCAAAAGTTAGTTTGCCGCAAGCTTTTACAGCGACCGGGTTGGAGCCTAGGGATCTGTTCCGAACCCATCAGTTGAGGAAGAATGAAAATGGACAATATAGATGGAACATTATGGTGAGTGCATACGTTTTATTTAATTTTGTAAACATTCTACTGCTTTACATTGCAGATATCCAGGTTTTCATTAATGTTCCCTTCTCTTGCTTTGTATTTAGGGTGCTGCACCTCAGCAGATTCCAATCTCCATGCACACACCTCTTCAAGCACAAGCTCCGCTTGGACTTAGGAATGGCCTTTCTGTTTCTCAGTCCCAAGAAATCTATGGTGCTCTACCACCTTACAGGTATTAATAATCGAAGTACATTTTTAAAGTGTTTAAACTGTGGCAGGTACTCAGTGAGTTTCAGATTCATGACAGAATTTCTTACATTCTTCAATATCTCTAGATATGTTCCTGTACAAGGTCATAGTGAAATGTGTGTTAAGTAGATTTTATTTCTACAACTGTGAACTTAAGTTTTGAAGGTTTGGTGCTAATGTCAGTTTCATTAGTGGAATATATTTCTGCTGCAGGGCACTCTGGTTTGATGGCAGACACTCTTCTAGCTAGCAGTACCCTCCTGCAGATAGATGTACTTGTGCTGTATATGCGCTCATTACCACAGATAATGTACAGATATTTTCAATATCGTCTTGATTTGTGGAGTGTGCCCCTTTTATTTAGCTATCATTTTTATTTTTATTATCGCTGTGCAAATGCTCACAACGAAGCAACCAAGCAGATTCTCAGCGTCTTCAGGTTCCTTGCTCATAAAATTCATTATAAAACGACAGTGAAACAATAACTGTAAGCGCTTTCGCTAATGAGCTTCCTCAGACCCTGTAACGCTGAATAAAGCAACACTCCATTTATAAAAATTCAAAAATCAATGTCCAATCACATAAGCACTCCAATTAAATCATGCATTTCCTGAAGAAGACAATGTCACACCTGTATCATTGCTATTCACGGACTTTATTTTTATAATGTTTGATTAATGTTTGTTTCAAAGTTATCCCCTCATAGTTTTCACTGATATCTAGGATGTAATGTAGACAGATATCTTTTCTGCACATGTACAATGACCAAGGTTTAGCAGTACTCAGTAATCAACTGAAGGTGTACGCCTGTAAAACACACCACGTGGCCTTGTGTTTTCTTCCTTTCATAGTTAATTGTATAATGTAACATCTTGCTGTCATCAGTCCATGTCTTGTATTTTCCCACTTTTCTTAAATTCTTTAAGATTTTTTATACAATATAAGCCAGCACAGCCAAGCCAGGAAACTTTTGTAATAGCTACAGAAACTAGCTTTAATTAGTACAAATGTAGACAAGTATGTATTTGGTAGCTGCTTACAAAAATCTAATTGGTTAATCATATTTCTTGCCTGTTTTTAAATTTTTAAACTTGAGATTTAACTTCAAAGCATTGAGAAGTATCTTTAGCCTGTCTGTCTGATAAGTTGATAAGTTATTCCATACAGGTATAATTTAGTAATTAAACGTTTGTATTTTCATTTGGATTTCCTGTGAAATTTGAAAATGGAAAATTCCAAAGCTTACCACCAGTGAAAACTGATTTATGGTTGTTTGCGTTTATTAACCAGGATAGATCAGTGATATCATTGACTGTTTTCTGACTCCACCCTGGAAGTACAAACTTCGTAAATAACATATGCAACCTAAGTTGAAATAGCTAGGGGGAGCAAGATCCATTTAAAGCCAAAGCATTGGTAAGTAAGATGAGTGAACTGAAGTTCTTCATATTATTTAAATAATTCCATATTGATTTAACAGCTTTACAAAATCTAAACATATGCAAAATATCAGCGCCCGTATGTTGATTTAATCACACAAAGTACTTAAACTGACTAACCCAGCACTGTGGCTTAGAGGATAAAGTCGTGACTGTAGCCTTGGCAACACAAGTTCAGTTAATTTCTGAGGCACTGGCAAGGGGAGGATGTGCATTCCCATCTTGGTGGGGTGGGAGGACACTTGAACATGCATCGTTGTTGATCCTTAGTGGAGGCTGCTGATGCACAGTGGCATTGTTCTTGGGTCAGGGGTGGCATTGGCCCGAGTTGACATGGAAGGTGATAATGCACATTCAGACCCAATGTTACATTTACACACAAGGGGTGGGGATGTTGGGGCATATAACAAAAAAAGAAATACACTCAGCTATAGGATGTTGTCCCAAGTGCCCTGATAACTCTTCAGCCTCAAGAATGGGTCATGGTTAGTTCGAGAGATGAATGAGAGCCTGGTTGACCCAGTGGATGAGGAGAGGTCTGGGGACAGCCAGTGGTCAGAGTTTACAGCAGGGTTTCGATGTGCATCTGCTTTCAATAGATGCACGTCATTCTTTGCCAGAAATGTACTTATTCCCAAAATAGAACGTAACTTCCCACTACTTACCTTGTATTCCAGTTGTAACACTGTAATGCCAAATAAGCTAAAAAGGGAGCTGTACAAAACAGAGGTGGGACCAGTACTATTGCATGACAACAAAACCAAGAGTTGAGGAAGCTAGAGGTTTTTGAGATGAGGTGCCTGAAAAGGGTTGTAGGATGTGCACTGAGACAGATGAAGAAATGAGGACATCAGAGCAAAAGTTTAAATTGGCTCCAACTGCAGAGAAGGTTGGAGAGCAGATAATGGTCTTGGGTGCATGTGCAGGAAAGCAGAAAACAGTCTGGTGAAGGTGATTTGGGACCGACGGGAAGAAGGCAAGAGGAAACGAGTGCTTAGCAAAGGTATGGATAGTGTGTGCGAGAGAGAGAGAGAAGACCTGTGACAGGCGTAACTGTTAAAGATAGGCGAGTGGCACAGAATCAAGAGAATTGCCTACAGTTGATACGATGCATCAATCCCATGTAGAAAATGGGGGGGGGGGGGTTGATTCCAGTTGTCTCGCACACAAACTGCAGCCTGATATCAAGATTTGTAGGTCTGTCTTTCTTTCAAAATTCGTAGTTACCATTATGACTTAAAAACTTTAAATGGTTATCCATAAACTGTAGAGCCACTTTTCTTAGAGCTCTGATTATCATCTTAAGAAAAATAAAAAAAAGCCGCTCAGTGTGAAACAACCCAATTTTATTATAAAAAAAACTGATGACACAAACATGAAAATACAGTACATAAACCTCCTAAGACATATGAAAAATAGATGTCAAGAAATTAACTAATACGTAGTGCTTTCTCTCTTAAAATTGGTTTTGAGGATATTAAATCATTAATACCAGGATGACTAGTGGAATTAAGTAAGACCTGCCAAAAGAATTCACAACTTTCCAGCAAATTTTCCCAATCACCACGCATGAGTCTACATTCCCCTTGTTCCAAAATGAAAAAAGACATTTTTTTAAATCTTGACAGATAACACTCTGCTTATACAAAGCATTATTGGTATGATATCAGCATGTATTTTCATAGTTGTCATCAGTTTTTTTATATATTGTTTATAAGTTTCACATATTTTTTGTTAAAGCAGTTATTTTTGTTTGCTTTGCTGATTCTCTGTTTCTAAGAAAATTAAAAAAAAAATTTTGCCAAGTAAGTTTAGTTACGTTGGCAGTTTGTAGTTTTTAACTTGGTGCGTCTCTCTAAGAATTTGGTTAGCCTTTTTGGCACTAATTTCATGCCAGAGGTTATATTTATGGCTGTTTCAAGGGGGATGGCTTGTTTCTGATGAAGTTCAGCGTTTTACAAATGAGACCACATAAACCTTGACCTTTTCTTTTATTTTGTGGAATAAAATTGGGTTGTTTCACCATGAGCAATGTTTTTTTATTTTTCTTAGTTTATTAGTACATTGCCTTATGTTGTTTTTTTGGTTTATCAATGTCTTAATACAAGACTGTTTGTCCTTCATTAAAACAAAAACCACAAATAAGGCAGCAAACAGTGGAGAGAACATTTTTCCTCGTCAGACCACATTTTAAAACCTTTTGTTGAAAGAGCCTTGCCAAAAATAAGCCCTGCTATTTGGAATAGCCTCCCCCCTGAAGTTAACATTGCAGCTGCTAAAAACCTAAAAGAACACAGTGCAAAGGATGCAGTCTGCTCCTGCTTATTTAAGGGTTAGGTCATATGCATTTAAGTGCCACCGCCTGCATATTCTCTGCTTGTTGATGGGTATGGACATTCTGCATCTGCTATGAGCTATTCTATCTTCCATGTTGCTTTTCTTATGATTGTGTATGATACTGTCACACATTATGTCCAAAGTTTCTTGTATGTACACTATATAAATGTCTACTAGCTATATGTCTTGTGTCCAGCCAATTTAGCCAGTTATCATACAGCAGTAAACATACACTGAAGGCACAGACACCACAATGAGGTTCTACATATAAAGAAGTGTGTGTTGGGGTGGGCTATTCAAGGTTAGCAGTAATAACTTGTGACGTGGCCCCAGCTTCATCTTTATTTTCCAGCTTCTTGGACTCTGTCAAGTCTAAAATAAAAAAAATTAAAAAAGAAATGTGGTAGACAGGCTGAGCAGGTCTGCCTTACAGCATTTATGAATGGAAATTACATTCCAAAATGTTCCATAGCCTAAGGCTGACATTGGGATCCCCATTGTTCGTATCGCATCTTAGACGCACATACTGGAGAGATCCTTCACATTTACCTGGTAGTGTCCATCTGGGCAAGTAGCCTGTTTTCAGCGGAGACCTGGGAGAAAAGCTCCCAAGCAATGGTTACAATAGTTGAGATGAAAACACGATGTAGAAATAAGTAAAGTTACAAACCATTGATTAAAGTAAACATGTTTACAGATATGACAAGATAAGAAAAAAGTCAAAAAAGTATCCGTGCAATTCAAATTACATGGTAGTAATAAGCCTTTTTTTTTTTGTCGGAATTGACATATGTCATTGATAGGCTACTCAGTCTGGGCATAAGAACAGGAAAATAACTGAAATGACAGAAGAGCAGAGTGGCGATAACTTAGCCAGAGGAGGTGCAAGAATATAACCAGTGGTTATAGAGTAGTATTCTAATAAGTACCGTTTGAAGCTGAGTATTAGGACAGGCTAGAATTTGCTGAGGAAGTGAATTCCAATCTTTAGATACTGAGTGATTATATAGTGAATCGCCATGAAAGTTATGAGATTTGCTAATGTTGAGCAGTAATTTATCAGCTGACCGAAGTGAGGACAGATTAATATATAGGGCTGGAATAGTGGTCTGGTTTATGGGTAACAGAATGAGCAACTATTAACTGATTAAGTAAGTTAGGGAGTTCAATCCAACCAAGATGTTGTAGAGCAGTACAATGCTGTAATCTCTTTTGGAGGTTTGCTTGAAATGTAACAATTTTATTATAGCAAGATTTAAGGTTGTCTGGTTTATGAAGGTTCATGAAAATTTATGAACAGTAAAGTAGTGTAGATAAAAAAAAAAAAAAAACGAGACCTAGCTGTGGTGAGTCTGGCATGATTGGTGAGATATGGTTTAGCCCGATAAAGAGCATCAAGATGTTCTTCGTGTTTCACTGTTGCAGTCATTACATTTGGGTTATCTGCTTGCAGGTAGCCCTCAGTTGGCCTGATTATCAGAGTCTTGGGTCCTGCGTCGGTTGCTATCTCATCTTCCATGACGTCAGGTAATCAGGAGTATAAAGCATACAGCCGACGTCATTACATCAGTCTTCCTTGCCGTGCAAGTGCCAGTTGGCTGACTTCTGAAATTTTCATTTTCGAGTTTCAGATCCGAAGTCTTCAACTAAGCTAAGTACCCTATCGGGGATCCTTTTTCTTACTCTAAACCGATGTCAGTAAAAGTTAACAATTGTATTTCTTGTGGAAAGCAAATACCTCATAAAAATTTTTATTCGTACTGCATTCTTTGCTTAGGCCCAGGCCATGACATACCTCGCTGTCTGTTTTATGCCTTATTCAAACCTCTAACTATTTGTCGTCGGTTCAATTTTGCATCTAAATATTTTGGTACCCTGTTCAATTATCCAGAAATGGCTTCAGTAAGCCACCCGACTTCCAACATTCCGAAAAAACGCAAAGATAAAGACAGAGACAGACCGCATAGGTCCAAAGCTGCAGACAACGCTTCTCCTAAGCTAGTCGACAGTTCGCTGGTAATCAGACTCTTTCGCAGCCCCTGATGCCCGCTACTTCAGATTCGCCGGCCTTTACTGAGATCCATTCGGAGTCCAGTATGCCGTGAGATGCTTCTTTGACTGTGGAACCTGCAGATGTATCTACGTTGGATGGGTCCGGAGTTGCTGTGCAGGCACCGGTTTCTGAGGGTGTATTCAGGCCTACTGACTTGCATATTAAACCAAAGCCATCTTCTTCTTCAAGGCCTAAAACTCGACCCACGCCTCGATAACTGACACCCAGACTGCATGGTCAGGCCCCTATGCATAAAAAACAAATAAGAATGGCTGAAGACCTTATTACTCTAATCAGGGGAAGCCACCCTTCTCCCTCTAAGAGACCAAGAACTGATTTTCCTTCTGATTCTTCTGATCAGGATTCTGAAATTTCTGTTTTCTCTGATGACCAGCAGCTGCCCTTATCTACCTATGAGGATTCTGATGCAGAGGACTCCATTCCCTCTGCTTCCCCTCCAGAGGATTTCTCTTTTGGTGAAACTTTGCATACTCTTAGGGAGCATTTCTGCTGGGAAAGCCAGGATTACTCGGACGCCAAAAAGAGGCTTAGGGAATTCTTACTCCTACCTCAACACGGGTCTTTAGCTATCCCTTCTGTACTAGACATTGTAGATGATACCTTCTTGGAATCTAGTCTGTCCCCTGACACTTTACCTTCGACTCCCAGAAAATCTGACCGGTATTAGAGCACCTGACTCTCATAAGTTCCTCTTTAAGAATCCTACTGCGGATCCTGAGACCATTTCACAGGTACCCAAAGGCATTAAGGCTACTACTGCCAAAAACCCTACCCCCTCTGATAGAGATTCCAGGGCCCTGGACAGATGGGGGTAAGAAGGTATACACTTCTGCAACTTTGGCCATTAGGGCCTTAAACTGCTAGTTTCATATGTTAAAGTATCAGTAACCTATTATTGGATTGCTTAAACAGAAAATGATGTTGATTCCTGACTGGGCTGAAAATAAAAAATTACAGGATTTAATGCATTCTGCTGAACAAGTTGGAAAACGTACTTTGCAATGTGGTTTTGATTCATTAGAGGCATCTTGCAGGGTGCTGTCACTGGGTCTGTACTTAAAAAGCATGTTTGGCTTAAGGAGCAATCTTTGCCAGATCATGTTAAAGCTAACTTAATGGATGCTCCCTTAAACCAAGACCGCCTGTTTGGCAACAAAGCAGAAGTAGTACTTAAAAAGATGTAGGAAAAAGCTAAATCTATGCAAACTGTTAAAGATTTCCTGCAAGTACAGCCTCCCAGATTTAGTAGGCACTGGCCTTCTAAGAGTTGGTCCTTTCCTGCCTCTTCCAGGCCTTCTCAGTCCATACCCAGAACCAGCAGACCATCCAGGCTTCAGTCTCAAGGTACTCACAGGCCTAAACAGTGGGGGGCTCCCACTTCCAAAGCTGGGAGTAGTAAGACACCCCCCCCCATGGTAAACTGTCACAATGACTTCACTTTAAACCTTCCAAGCCCTGCTCAACTGACTGTTCCTTTAGGGGGAAAGATCGCTCTGCATGCAGAAAAATGGGAATTCATTACCGAAGACAAATGGGTTTTAAATGTAGTTTCCCAAGGATACAGATTCCAGTTCCACTCCTTACCAACCCCAAACTGTTGGCCAGACCTACCCCCAAATCAATGGGCAGAGGCTCAAAAGCAGGTTCTCTCTCTTCTAAGCATCAGGGCTATTCATCCTGTCCCAGAAGAGGAATGGGGACAAGGTTTTTACTCAAGACTTTTCCTAGTACCCATAAAAGACAATTCCTGGCATCCTATCCTGGACCTATCTATCCTAAACACTTTTTTGGTAATCCCAAAATTCAGAATGCTAACTCTTCATCAGCTGCTTCCCATGCTAGGCAAAAATGCCTGGTTGGCAGTACTGGATTTAAAGGAAGCCTACCTGCACATCCCAATAAGGGAATCTTGAAGAAGATACCTACGCTTCAGAGCAGGCTACAATGCACCATCAGTTCTCTGCACTGCCCTTTGGCTTATCTACTGCACCCAGGGTATTCACAAAGTGCCTATCTCCACTCATTGCATTTTGCAGGCAAAGAAATATTGAAATATACCCATACCTTGACGATTGTCTAATTCAGACAGAAAGCCAGAACATACCTTTAAATCATCTGGCATTTGTAAATAAATTACTAACCTCTTTGGGGTACACCATAAACGAAAAGAAATCACATCTAGTACTCTGCCAAGAAATAGTATTCCAGGGAGCAAGCTTGAATACAACTTCCCAGATGGCCTACCTCACGCCAGCGAAACAAGTTCATTTGACAGCCTACTTCAAACTACTGGCCACAAAGACCCAGCTATCTGCAAGGGAAATACTGCAAGTCCTGGGGTTCATGGCCTCTTGCATTCTACTAATTCCATATGCAAGACTGCATATGAGGAAACTACAATGGTATCTAAAAAGCCTATGGTGTCAACATTCTCAGGACCTAGAATCAATGATTCCTATAATCCCTTGCTTAAAGACAGAGTTCCTTTGGTGGGCAGAGGCCTGTCACCACAACAAGGGACTGCCATTCACTCTACCCCCTGCTGCCCAAACCCTAACAACAGATGCATCACACTATGTCTGGGGGGGCTCACTTGGCAGGGCAGTGCATTCAGGGCAAATGGAACCCGAGTCAAATGCACCTGCATATCAATCAAAAAGAAATGTTAGCTGTATAGAATGCTCTGACAGCCCTCAAGGACCACATTCTTCCAGGACATTTATTGGTAAAGACTGACAACACCACTGTTATGTGGTACATAAACAAGCAGGGGGGAACCCACTCATATCCTTTCTGCAGACTAGCCATGGCTCTGTGGAACACAGCCTTGAGCTATCAAGTGCACTTACAAGCTCAATTCCTGCCAGGCAAGCTACATACACTGGCAGACGACCTAAGCAGAAATCTCATGGACCCACACGAGTGGAAACTGGAACCAAAGATGATCAACATTTTGAGAAACAAATGAGGGAGCCCAGAGATAGACCTGTTTGTCTCCCCTCGCAACTACCAATTGGACAAATTCTGCACAAGGTCTCCCCACAGACGAGCTTGGAAAGTGGATGCTCTGTCCTTCACCTATGCCTTTCCCCCTCTGCCTCTCCTCTCCAAAGTGCTACTAAAGATCAAACAGGACAAGCCAAAGGCAATACTTATTGCACCCAGACTGGCCAAGCCAACACTGGTACACCCCCTCCTTTGCAGTGTTTCACTTCTGGAACCATGGCACCTGCCTCAGACCCCTGCCCTGCTGTCCCAGCAGGAGGGCCAGATTCTTAACCCACAGCCTCAAACCCTGAACCTTGCAGCCTGGCTAATTACATAATCTCTCTGTTGCCATCCCTCAGTAAGCAAGGGATGGATGTCATTAGGCAATGAGGCCTAGTACTAGAAAATCCTATGCTGAAAAATGGAAAAGATTCTGTTCCTGGAGCCAAATTCAGGGAATGCACACAACAGTGCCCAATTTACTGCACATTCTTCAATACTTAACTGAGATGCTTCACAAGGAGGGCCTTTCCTTTTGTTCCATCAAAATTCATACCTTGGCCATTTCGGCTCATTATAATACAGAGCCCACCCCTCTTCTCTCATCCACTGCTGAAGCAATTCCTCAGAGGGGCCAAAAACTTAAGACTACCCAGGAGAGCCCCTACTCCAGCCTGGGACCATAACTTTGTATTGGAAAAGCTCACTCTGCCTCCCCTTGAGCCAGCTGCAAATGCAGAGTTGAAATTCCTTTCTTGGAAAACAGCCTTCCTTCTAGCCATCACTTCAGCAAGAAGGGTGTCTGAATTACAGGCCCTCATGGCAGTTGAGTCTTTCATCATCTTTCATGTGGTCAGGGTGTCTCTCAGGACCAGTCCCTCCTTTATTCCTAAGGTGGTATCCAGTGTGGCCCTTAATCAGTCCATTTATCTGCCAACCTTCTTTTCTAATCCACAGAACAAAGGGGAACGAATACTGCACTCCTTGGACGTGCACAGACAACTTAGATTTTACTTGGACAGGACTAAGCCTCTCAGGAAATCTGAACAGCTGCTGGTTGCATTTGCTGCAGGGGCAGAGGGGAAGGCCATTTCAAAGCAAACCATTTCTAAGTGGATAGGCCACTGCATTAATTTCTGCTATAACCACCATGGAAAACCTACCCCACAAGGGGATAAGACCACATTCCACCAGGGCTGCATCTGCCTCTACAGCCTTTCTCAGAGGTGTCCCTACCAGGGACATCCTAGAAGCTGCTAACTGGAGGCTCTGTACATACCTTCACCAAGCATTACCACTTGCCTATTTTCACTAAATCCAGAGCTGGTTTTGCCACTGCAGTCTTACAGGGCTTAATACCTGGTCCTAATGCTCTCTAACTTCCTCCTCCCTTCCTTAGCTCTGGGAATCTACCCAAATGTAATTACTGCAACAGTGAAACAAGAAGAACATAGTACAGTTGTGTACACTTGCCATAAATGTAGATGTTAGAGTGTATTCACTGTTGCAGTCCTGGTTACCCTCCCTCCAACCCTTTGACTTCTCTTGGCTATACCTTTCTTTTTCTTTAGTGTATTTCAGCCTTCTTGTGTATTTGCTTTTTGTTGGTGGTGTCACCTTTTATATAGAAATATATATGTGTATATATATATATGTATGTATATATAGATAGATAGATATATATATATATATATATATATATATATATATATATAGATATATATATATATATATATTGCTTACTATTATGGGGGGCACCTGACATCTGGGGCAAGAAAAACTGATGTCTGATGTAATGGTGTCGGCTGCATGTTTTTTTACCCCTGACGAACTGATGTCATGGAAGAAGAGACAGCATCAGACGCACGGATCCAAGACTTTGATATTCAGGCCGGCTGAGGGCTACCTGCAGGCAGATAACACAAATGTAATGACTACAACAGTGAATACACACTCTAACATCTACATTTATGGTAAGTGTACACAGCTGTACTTTGTACAGGCAAATGCAGGTCTTCCGAGTGGACTTGCAGATGGAGGCATCTCTTTAGCCCTCTTCACAGGTGGGGTGTGCCAGAAGTGGGCAGTTTTCTTGAAGCAACATATTGACCAAATGCTGCTGCAGAATATCGAGGCTTGGGCAGTGGGTGCATTCTTCATTTGGGCAGGTATGTTTTTGTATGTTTACTTTTCAGTTCCACTTCTTCCCTGGATGATTGAAAAAGTAAGGGAGGCAAGGCCAAAATTCTGCTAATAGCACAATTTTGGCTGAGTATACAGCACCGATTTTCATTGATTATGCCGATTACATTGGAGAAGCAACCCAGTATCAGCATATGTGCTTTTTAAAATATTAAATCATCACATTTTAAATTGCCACAGTTGATGCACATTAATAGAAAAAAAAAACAAATTTCCATTATTGCAATATACATGTGCGTGAAGAGTTCATCTGATGATGTCAGTCTTCATTTATTCCTTCACCTGTGGGTTCTTTTCCGAAATCGGAATTGACTCGGCCATACTACAGCTCGCAAAGACCAAAAACACTAGCTTTTCGCCCTACCCATAATGCTCCTCTCCCTTTTACCCCAGATCTCATTTGCTGCTTCCAGTGATAGACGTGTCGACAAATCTCTCGAGCGAAGTACATTTATATTCTTGAAGAAAAAAAAAGGTGGTGTGTTGTTTTTTCATACCGTTGGTATTTCTTGTCTACCATTGCTGTTAGCAACACTCTTTCTATATCCTTTAGCTCCGCATTGTCTTTACTTTCTCCTACATACCCTTGGGTATTCTAGGCCTACCACTGCTGGTAGCATTATAGTGTAATTTCTTTCTCTGTTAATAGATGTCCTTCAAGAATGCAACTGCAGTCATAACATATGGGTTGTCCTGCCTCAGGCAGCCCTCTGTCGGCCGGATTCCAAAGTCTGGGTCCGACGTCGGCTGATGTCGCATTTCTCTCCGACGTCAGAGCGGCTGGAGTACATAAGCATCAGCCGACGCCATCTTCTTCAGTCTTTCTTGCCGCGCGGTGCCCGAAGCAGAAGCAGTTCGCAAGTGCCGGTCGGTCAGCACCTGTATTCTTCGAATCCGAAGTCATCAAAAAAGCTAAGTACCCCATTGGGGACCTTTTCTTGCCTCAGCCGATGTCAGAAATTACTGAAAAAGTAAATAATTGTTTGTCTTGTGGTAAACAAATACCTCATAAGGATTTCCACTCTTACTGCCTCCCTTGCCTTGGCCCAGACCACGACGTCTCGGCCTGTGCTGCCTGTGCTCGCTTCAACAAGCGCACTCTCAGGCGCTGGGCGGAGTTCGCTGAAGACTTTTTCGGCGATAAATTTGATTATACGATGCCGTCAGAACTACCGACAACGCAGACTCCTAAGAAACGAAAAGACCGGGACCGACATCCTTGGCCCGCGTCTTCCACCGACACCACGCCAAAACTAACCGTGAGTGCTCCGGTTCCCTCTGAGGCGGTTATTCCACCGCTGCGAACCGAAGACACCGCATTACCAATACCTCCGATACCGGAGGCCACTCCGACGCCAGTTATTGACTTTCCTCCGGATACTGAAACCGAGGAAATGCCCGAGACCATTGCTGTGGATAAGGTCACTCCTGCACGTGGAGCGGCTAGGCCTCCCATGTCCATGTCTATCAAGGCCTACACACGTGCCAAGGCAGCCAGCAAGTCCAAGCAGGAAGCAAGGTCCTTAGAGAGATGGGGAAGAAGGTCTACACCTCCAGTACTTTATCTATGAGAGCTCTCAATTGTCTCTTTCACATGTTTCAATATCAGGATTTCCTGTTAGATGATTTACAGAAAAGATTGGCCTCCCCTGAACCTTTAGATAGGAAGTCTTTGCAGGAGGCTGTACACAATTCTCAGCAAGTTAGCAATCACTTTCTACAGTGTGGATATGATGCATTGGAAGCTTCATGTAGGGCAGCTATGACAGGGGCGGTCATTCGTAGACATGCATGGTTAAAAGATCAACCTTTACCAGATCATGTTAAGGCAAAACTTCTTGATGCACCCTTGGAAAAGAACAAGCTTTTTGGTGCTAATGCTAAAGATGTGTTAAAGTCCATTGAGGAAAAAGCCAAGTCAGTTCAGACAGTCAAAGATTTCCTCCAGGTTCAGCCACCTAGATTCAGCAGGAACTGGCCTTCTAAAAACTGGTCCTTTCCTAATCCTGAAAGATTTCAAAGGGGCAAAAACAGAGGATCCTACAGGGGACGACAATGGCAACCAGCAAACCAAAGAAGTGACACAGGGGTTTCTCCCGCCCCACAGGGACATTCTCAATGACTTTCCTCTAGGTCCGCTGACCAAGGAGCAAGCAGAAGCTCCTTTGGGCGGAAAATTATCTCTGTTTACAAGAAATTGGCACAAACTGACAAAGGACAAATGGATTTTGGACATTATAGACCACGGCTACAGGTTCCATTTTCATACCTTGCCAAGAAGACTGGGCATGCCAAACCTGCCACAAAACCAGAGGGCAGAGGCTATCAAGCAAATTTCTCTGCTTGCTCAGATCAAAGCAATAGAAAAAGTTCCACAACAAGAACAAGGTCAGGGGTTTTACTCAAGACTGTTCCTTGTTCCAAGAAAAGAAACTCAATGGAGACCAATACTGGACTTGTCCGCTTTAAACACTTTTCTCATAGTACCAAAATTCAGAATGCTGACTCTACAGCAACTCCTTCCCATGCTGGGCAAGGGGTCTTGGCTGATTACTCTGGACCTCAAGGAGGCATACCTGCATGTCCCTATTAGACACAGCTGCAGAGGATACCTCAGATTTCTTGCAGGGCCAGAGCATTATCAATTCTCAGCATTGCCATTTGGCTTATCTACTGCGCCCAGAGTATTCACGAAATGATTGGCTTCAGTAATTGCTCATTGCAGGCTCCAGGGGATTCAAATCTACCCGTACCTGGACGATTGCCTCATACAAGCGGATGACAAACTAACTTTGACAAAAAACTTGAATTATGTCATACATTTGCTACAGGCTCTGGGATACACAGTCAACTTTCAAAAGTCAAGACTTCAGCCATCCCAGCAAATTACCTTCTTAGGAGCCAAACTAGACAGCCTCTCAAATGGCTTACCTGACAGAAGACAAGCAAAAGAATTTAACTCTTTACTTCAAAACTTTAGCAAAGCTCACCCAGATGACTGCAAGGAGATTCCTACAGGCCCTGGGTTACATGGCATCCTGCATTCTCCTGGTTCCTCTAGCAAGACTACACATGAGAAAGCTTCAATGGTACCTAAAAAGCTTATGGTCTCAACACAGCAACAACCTAGAAGCAACCATACCACTCATTCCATGTCTTCAAAAGGAATTTCTATGGTGGGCCTCAGTAAGCCAGTCAAACACGGGTATGTCATTCAAAAAACCTCAGATAACACAGACCATGACCACAGACGCCTCAGACCTTGGCTGGGGGGCGCACATGGAGGGGAGATGTATTCAAGGACAATGGTTTCCAAAGGAAACACATCTGCACATCAACCAAAAAGAAATGCTGGCAGTAATGCATGCCATCGAGGCCTTCGGACAACAACTACAACCAGGCCACCTACTAATATGGACAGACAACACCACTGTGATGTGGTACATAAACAAGCAGGGGGGCACTCATTCTTACCCCCTTTGCAGACTGACAATGAATCTTTGGGAAAAATCACTGAGCCTAAACATACAGTTGCAATCCCAGTGTGTTCCAGGCAATGGCAATCTTCTGGCGGACAGTCTAAGCAGGAATTTCCTGGACCCCCACGAATGGAGGTTACATCCAGAAATCTTTATACGACTCACTTCGACATGGGGCAGGCCGGACATAGACCTATTTGCCTCCCACCTCAATCATCAAATACAAAAGTTTTGTTCAAGGACATATCACCCAAAAGCATGGAAAATAGATGCTCTCTCATTCAACTGGAGCTCCCTAAAAATCTATGCATTTCCACCTCTGCCACTGATGACCACAGTGTTACTAAAGATCAAAGCAGAGCAGCCCAAGGGGATCCTAATAGCTCCAGACTGGCCACGACAGCACTGGTACCCACTACTAGGGAGCATATGCCACAACAAAAC
The DNA here is from genome assembly GCF_019279795.1 of Protopterus annectens. Taxonomy (NCBI): domain Eukaryota; kingdom Metazoa; phylum Chordata; order Ceratodontiformes; family Protopteridae; genus Protopterus; species Protopterus annectens. Next base: position 849,402,865 of record NC_056750.1, read on the forward strand.
GTGGGCCCTCCCTCAGTGGCCCCAACTTTTGACTCAACACAACTTCAGGACAGTTCATCCCAACATCCAGACGCTACAGCTAACAGCTTGGGAGATCCCATGAATAACCTCAACCTACCTCTTTCCAAAGAAGTTCAGCGGATACTGACAGAAGCCCGCCGACCATCCACCAGAAAGGTTTACTCAGCCAAATGGAAGAGATTCAGCATTTGGAATACCACCAAGGGCCATGATGCATCACTTTTGAGCATCCCACTCATTCTGGAATATTTGGCAGATATGCTACATAATGGACTCTCATACTCCTCTATAAAAATACATGCTTCAGCTATCTCAGCTAGATACAACACTGATCCACCTGTGTTTTCACATCCTTTGTTAAGGCAATTTCTTAGAGGAATCAAGAATATAAAGCCCCCAAGAAAGGCACCAGTACCAGCTTGGGACCTCAGCTTTGTCCTAGAAAAATTGACTCTACCTCCTTTTGAGCCAGCAGCTTCTGTGGATTTACAATTTCTTTCCTGGAAGACAGCATTCCTGTTGGCCATTACCTCAGCAAGAAGGGTTTCGGAATTGCAGGCCCTAATGGCTGTACCACCATTCATAACTTTTCACAGAGACAGGGTCTCTTTACGAACTAACCCTACCTTTCTCCCAAAAGTGGTATCTAGGGTCTCTTTAAATCAAGCAATTCACCTGCCTACTTTCCTTCCCAATCCTGAGAACAAAGGGGAAAGACTGTTGCATACCTTGGACATTCACAGACAGCTTCGCTACTACCTGGACAGAACCAAGACCAGTAGGAAGTCTGATCAGCTTTTTGTAGCTTACGCCCCTGGAGTACAAGGAAAAGCAATTTCAAAACAGACAATTTCAAAATGGATTGGACATTGCATCAGATTTTGTTATTCCTTCCATGGAAAGTGTGCCAGCCAATGTCAGACCACACTCCACCAGAGCTACAGCCACCTCTACAGCATTCTTAAGAGGGGTGCCTACAAAAGACATTCTAGAAGCTGCTACATGGAGCTCCGTGCATACATTTTCCAAACACTACAACCTTCCTCTATATTCCAGATCCAGAGCAGGCTTTGCTTCTGCAGTCCTGCAGGGATTGATAGCTACACCATCCTTTTCTTTGAGCATTCCACCTCCCCCAGCTAAGCTATGGTATTCAACCCATATGTTATGCCTGCAGTTGCATTCTTGAAGGACATAGTACAGTTTTGTACCTACCATAAATGTAGATGTCCGATAGATATGCAACTGCAGTCGGGTTTTCCCTCCCTCCTTCCTCTATGCCTTGGGTCCACTCCTATCCCTGTTACTCTTAGCTGGGGATATCTGTTATGGTGTATCTGTTTATTGCTTATTTATTTGTCTGGAAACCTGTTTTATCTTCCAATTTGATTACAGCCTTCCTTGGAGGGCAACTGGCATCTGGGGCAAGAAACACTGAAGAAGATGGCGTCGGCTGATGCTTATGTACTCCAGCCGTTCTGACGTCTGAAAGAAATGCGACATCAGCCGACGTCGGACCCAGACTTTGGAATCCGGCCGACCGAGGGCTGCCTGAGGCAGGACAACCCATATGTTATGACTGCAGTTGCATATCTATCGGACATCTACATTTACGGTAGGTACAAAACTGTACTTTTTCAGTTTCAGCTTTGTATACTAGATATGACTGACAAAGGAAAAGGCACCTCTGGCTTTAAAAAATGTCGGGAAGTTTGTTAAAAAGGCACCAAATTCCGATGGTTATTTGTTGTGTGTGTATTGTTTCAGCTCATTAATGCTCGTTGTCTTCTTGAAGATGTAGTCAAACAAAAAAAAACAAGTTGATGTTAAAAGGCATGCTAAAATCATATTTTGAGAAGGCCTTATCTGGCTGTAAATCTAAAATGGACCTTTCTTCCTCTTCCAAAACCGAGAAGCATAAAAGAAAGTCACTCTGCGCCGACCTCTCTCTTAGTACCGGTGACTAAGAGAGCTAAGCTGGAGGATCCACAAATAAAGGAACCGAAAGCCTCTGCTCCAAGACCTCTGGTATCTATGACACTGGAGCAGACACTTGAAAACAGACACAGTTTCGGGACCTACAGCCTCTGTTCCATCCACTGTACTGGTACTGACCCTAATGGCTCTGACAATTCTAGAGGAACCAGAGTAAACATTTTCCAAGAACACATTACTCCCCTTCTATAGATCCATATGTGGGACAACTACATAGTCCATTTTTACCGAGACCTAAATCTCCATCCACCCAATCATTTTCTTCCACCAAGTGCCTTTCAGAAGTGGATGTGCTGAAGTTGCTGGTTAAGGTTCTTGTGGTGAGAGGTTTGCCTTCTATGTCCTCTGTTCCAGCTACTTCTAGTTTTGGAACTATTTTCTCCACGACTCCACCAAATCTTCCTCCTCTGACCCCATCTGTGGTTTTAGAGACTCCTGGCTAAGATCTTTCTGGCACCGATTGCTTCGGCTGCAGTCAGATCTTCATATCTGGGGCTGATTACTACCTGACCTCTTTAGTCCTATCAGAACCGGAGGGCTCTCAGGATGCGGATTCCACTGCCTGTTCCAGGGGGCAGGCTTCAACTCCAGTCTTTTGGAGCCATCCCTGCACCTTTGGGCCTCTGCATGCATGAGCTCCACTCTAGCTTTGGCATCTGGGGTGATCTCCTTGGAGCAAGGAGTGATGTCCGTCTGTTCCTATGTTGTAGTTTTCTAGTTGTGGGATTTCCTGCCCTCTGGCGACTCGTACGTCAGCTCCTATACAAAAGCTTCAGCTTGGCTGTTGCAGCATGCTTGGGACGTCAGACGTAAGGCCATAAACCAGCGGCCTTAAATGTGACGTCTGCACGCACAATTTTTAGAACTTTTCAGCCGCAGATGACCTACGCATTGTACAATCGCTCCTTCTCAGATGTAGAATCAGTAAAGCTAAGTAACCCATTGGGTTTCTGTTTTTTCTTGTATTGCCCATTGTTATTGCTTAGGCTTGGTTATTGTAGCCTTTAATTGATGTCAGGTAAAAAGGGAAAGTGCTAATGCGGACGCCAGATACCCCATAAAGACGCCCATGATAGTAGGTGTTTTTTTGCTTAGGCCGGGAGTATGACCATTCCGCCCGCTCAATTTGCGAGTCATTTGTTCCGGACCTTACGCAGCCATTTGGCCGCTTTAAACCTCTACATAGAAAACCAGCGCCTTAAACAGTTAGCCCTTAGAATGGATCCCGCTTCGGAGGCTGCGTCCGAACCTCCGCGCAAGGCGGCCAAGATTCCTAGGCATTCCTCGCCTGCTGCTTCACTACCCGATGCCCCGCCAACTGCTGATCTAGGAGTTGAGCGCTTGGCGGATCTGTCGACTTCAACGACATCCTTTGAGGAAGCTGTTGCACAGCCGATGACTGGCACGTCCTGAGAGCTTACCCAGATACCGACTACCGTCAATGTCGAGGGGGAACCAGATTCTGTGGTACCTCCGACCGGGATCCAGACTTCGGAAATGTTGACCTCAAAACCTGACTCCAAGCCGGTTCCTACTTCCACCCCAACCAAAAAGAAGCAGAAAACCAAGCATACCTCCTTCTCTGCAGAAGCCCTACCAGACTTGGCAGGCCTTCATTTCCTCTCTCATGCAGGCCTTTATGGCCCTTAGGCCTTCACCCTTAACCTCCACTACTCTGCCTTTACTGAGCCCTAGGCCTGCATCTGCCTGTTCCATTCCACCCATGACCTCTCAGGTTAGGGAGGAAGAGCATGATTCTTCCTTTTCTTCCTCAGAGGACTCTATTTCTTATACATCCCAGATTGCTTCTCCCCAGGAGTATTACTCTCCTGATGAGGAATCTGTGGAAGGGGATTCTCCCCCTGAGGATATTACTTTTGGTGAGACCATCACCAAGATGAACGATTACTTCAAATGGGATACTTCCCAAATGACTGACACCCAAAAGAGCTACTTTGAGCTGCTTCAAGTAGAATCCCCCTCCCCTTCAGGTGTCCTTCCGGTTCTACCTGCTTACTTGGATGCCATTAATTCAGCTTTTAAGGCCCCAGACTCCCAGCCACTGGCCCCTAAGCGCCCTGACTGCGTCTATAAAGTGCCAGAGGAGCAAAACTTACTAGTTAAACCACCCTTGGTGGACCCAGCTGTGATTGCCACTGCCCCTGATAAGCAGTCTACACTGCTGCCGTCTGCCTCCCTCCTACACATGGATAAAAATAGCAAGTATATGGATAGGATGGGAAAGAAGGTATACACATCCTCCACTTTGGCTTTCAGAGCCATAACGTATCATACCCACGTGACTAAGTATGCTCTATACTTAGTGTCTCAAGCCTCCTCCATGCTGGCTTCTATTCCTGTCAGTCCCATCAAGGCTGACATTTCCTCTGAACTGTCCTTGGCCCAGCAAGTAGCCAGGCACTCCATTAGATGCAGCTACGATGCTGCAGAAGCATCTGCTCACTCTGCAGCGTCTGCTTCTGTCCTCTGGAGTTGCTCCTGGCTGAGACTGCATAATCTACCAGAAGACTTCAAGTCCAACATCTTGGACGCCCCCTGGATCACAGTTTCCTTTTTGGAAAATAATCTGCAGACCTCTTTAAGAAACTGCAGGAAAAAAGTAAAGAATTACAGGACATCAAACATCTGCTGGTGTCCCCCATTCCCACGTATTACAGGAACTACCCTGCTAAAACCACTTTTGTAAGGCGTAACCCTCCACAGACAACTGCTTCCTCTTCCAGATCTAGAAGAGGGGCTAGAAGACCTACCACGTCCAGACCTACTGCACCATCTCCTCAACCCAGACAATTCTTTCAGGGCAGAGAAGGTCCCAATAATGCGCGACTGCTTTGCCCATCTACCACTTTCTGCACACCTTCCCTACTATCTCTCCTTCTGGCAATTCATCAACACAGACCAAAAACACCCAGGAAAGGTATTCCATTTCTCCCCAAAAACCAAATTCATCTCCTGCCACAAGTTTTGTCAGACCTGTTAAAGCTGGGCACCATAGAACCTGCCCCCTCAGGACAGGAAGGAAAGGGATTTTACTCCTGTCTCTTCCTGGTCCCCAAAAAAGATGTCCCCTGGAGACCCATCTTAGATCTCTCCTTTCTAAATCTCCACCTTCAGGTACCCTCCTTCAAAATGCTGTCACTTCCCACTCTGCTGCCACTTATTCCAGCCAAGGCCTTTATGGCCACCTTGGACCTAAAAGAAGCCTACCTACACATACCCATCAGGACTTCCCACAGACAATTCCTGCATTTTTCTGGCCCATCCTCTCATTTCCAGTTTACTGCCTTGCCCTTTGGTTTATCCACTGCCCCCCCCCCCCGCGTATTTTCAAAGTGCCTAGCCCCAGCTATTGCCATCTGCAGAACCCAGTGAATCCAGATTTACCCATATCTGGACAACATCCTAATACGCAGAGTCAAAAGATGCCCTCTCAAGGCATCTGCACTTCACCATGTCCCTTCTGCAAAATCTAGGGTTCACCATCAACCTCCCAATGCCCTCCTTGAACCCAGACCAGGACAAGATTTTCCTAGCCTGGAGAATCAGAGTGGACAAAATGAAGGCCTTTCTCCCACAGGACAAGGTTCTATCCCTGACTTCCCACTTCAAAGAAATCCTACACTCCCAGAAGGTGATGGCAATTTCCTCGTCTCCCAGGCTTAATGGCAGCAACCATCCCCATGCTACCACTGGCCAGAATGCATTCTAAATCCATTCTAAAGACAGAAATCAGCTGGTGGATCCAGCAAGTCCAACTAAACCCGGGACTCACACTTCTCCCCCCACCCCATCCCAAACCGTGCATACAGATGCCTCAGATTCAGGTTGAGGGGGCGACACTGGCATCCTACAGGGTGCAGGAAAAGTGGCGCACCCTTCTCTACAGGCCAAACACATCGTCAGGGAAATGACAGCAGTCTTCCTAGCTCTAAAGACCTTTATCCCCTTTGTACCAGGGACGCTTCTGATGGTGACCGACAATACCACTGTTATGTGGTACCTCAACAAACAGGGAGGAACAAAGACCTGTCAGCTGTGCGGATTGACCTTGCCGATGTGGGACCTAGCCTCGCACCACAACTTGGTCCTGCAGGCGAGCTACATCCCCTCGCAGGACAAGCAAGCAAGCAGATCTCCTAAGCAGGACTTCCTGCTTACTGCTAGGCAGGAAGGTCTTCCTAGACATAGTCCACTGGTGGGGTACTCCAAAAATAGACCTGTTTGCCCCCCCCCCCCCATAACAGGCAGCTGCCGACCTTCTGCTCAAATACCTACTCCCCTCTAGCATGGAGAGTGGACGCTTTCAACATCCCTTGGGAGGGAAGTTTCTTTGTGCCCCCCTTACCCAATGATTCAGAAAGTCCTCCTGAAAATCAAGGAGGACAAACCAAAAATCTTGTTATTGACTCCCTACTGGCCAAGGCAGCACTGGTTCCCACTACTTCACAATTTAGCCAAGGGCAGTCACTACAAGTTACCCTACAAGGTGGACCTACCGACACAAGACAAAGGAACTCTCCTCCACTCACACTTGCAGATGTTATCCCTGACTCTGTGGGTGATAAACTTTTGATCCCCTTCCGACACCACTACTCAGAGGACGTGTTTTCAGTCCTGAGGGACGCAAGGAAACCTGCCACCAGAAACTCTTCCCTAGCTAAATGTGAAAGATTTACAAAATGGTTTCTGAACAACGGAAGGCACCCTTGCTCTGGTGATGCCCCCCTTGTTCTTGCTTATGTGTGTCAATTGATTAAAAGCAGACTTTCCTATTCTTCAGTGAAAGTACCCCTTTCTGCTATATCAGCCTGCTTGCCCCTTGATTCCCCCTTGCTAGCCAGGCTCGATGTAAAGCTCTTCCTTAAAGGGGTCTTACACATGAAACCACCAAAGAAACCTATCCCTCCACCTTGGGACCTTAACTACATCCTGGAAAAACTTAACCAGCACCCTTTCGAACCAGCTGGGATGACTTCTTTACAGATATATACATGGAAAACTGTCGTCCTGGTGGCTATCACTTCAGCCAGAAGGGTGTCAGAATTGCAGGCTATAATGGCCTGCCCCCACCCCCCCACCTCCACCACCACCTTCCACAAAGGCAGTCACCCTGCGAACTAATCCCTCCTTTATGCCCAAGGTGATCAATGACCTTTCTCTAAACCAGTCTCTCCATCTACACACCTTCTTTTCCTCTCCCTGTAATGAAGGGGAGAGGATACTGCACTCCCTGGATGTGCCCAGGCAACTAAGATTCTACCTGAACAAAACCATTAGGAAATCTAAGCAACTCTGTCGCCTTCCACCCCAGAGCCCTGGGCAAGGCAGTCTCCAAACAAACCATCGCGTGCTGGATCAGGAAAACCATTTGTGTCTGCTACTGCCACCATGAAAAAAAAACCCAGTGGGAGTAAAGGCCCATTCCACTAGGGCAGTGGCCACCTCCAAGGCTTTCATAAAGGGTCTGGACACTGCATCCATTATGGATGCAGCTACATGGACCACTGTCCACACTTTCACCAAACATTACAAACTTGACCAAGTTTCCAGAGCACGGGCAGGATTCTCGAGGGCAATCCTACAGGGCTTTGTAGAATTCTCTTAAGCATCTGTCACCCTCTCGTCCATCTAAGCTGTGGTACTCTCCCACAACTAGAATACTGCAACATAGGAATAGAGGGACATAGAATAGTTGTGTAAAATCTTACCATAACCATGGATGTCCTTCTCTTCCATGTTGTAGTACTCCTTCCCACCCACCATTACCCCCTCTTTGTTCTCCTTTATTCCCAGCTTATACCTGGACTTGTCCGTGCTACTAAAGGACACCAAGGTCACACACCTGTCCCCACTGGCATTTCTCCTGTTGGGCTGCCTTCTCTACCTGCTGACCTTCAAGTTCTGAGGATTGTGCGTGCAGACGTCACATTTGAGTTCCCTGGTTTATGGCCATACGTCTGACATCCCACACACTGCAAAAGCCAAACTGAAGCTTTTTTATAGGAGCCGACGTACGAGTCGCCTGAGGGCAGGAGAATCCCACAACTAGAATACTGCACCATGTTAGAGAAGGACATGTATGGTAATGGTACGATTTTACACAACTGTTCTACCTCTGTTCTGAGGCAGTCATTCTCAGTTCCTGGCTCCCTTTCCTGTGTGTGTGTGTGTGTGTGTGTGTGTGTGTGTGTGTGTGTGTGTGTGTGTGTGTGTGTGTGTGTGTGTGTGGGGGGTTCCTGCTTTCCTGGCAGTGGAGAGGGCTTTGTCCTCAGGCGCCAGTCCTCTGTGTCTCAGTTGGAGTTGACCCCTGAACCTTCCTCTTGTTCTGAGTCGCCCAACTTCTGTATCAGGACAACAAGGGCCGAAGCTACAGGATACTCCTGTCCAGGTCTTATCCTCTTCTGATGCTTCTTCAGGTTTATCCCACTGAAGAAGTTCATCACAAGAGAAAGTGCAAGAGGAAGCACTTGGATTCCCCAGAAGAATCTGTCGCTGAGGATACTGACTACGATGAAAGGGAGGATTCCCGTAGGTCACCCCCTGAAAAAGTCTCCTTTGGAGACATCTTGAAGATCCCTAAACAGAGGAGAGGCTGGAAGTCCCAGCATCCCTCCCCTGAAGAGTCCATATACTTGCAAGCTTTATGCTCTCACCCATGTTCTTCTTGGGTGACCCCTCCCCCCCAGCTGATCATCTTCTTTCGGCTTTTCCCAATTAGGTGTCACCACAGCGGATCACCTGTCCACTCATGATTGGCAGTGGAGTTTTACGGTGTTGAGTTTCCAGTCTAGCACCCAGCCTTCCACAGAAGGCGCACACATGCACGCATTCACACCTAGGGCCAGTTTAGAGTATCCATTCCACCTACAGCATGTGTTTGAGATGTCTGAGGAAGCCCATGCGACCACAAGGAGGACATGCAGACTCCGCACAGAAGGCACCCCAGTCGGGGATCAAACTGGAGAACCTTTTGCTGTGAGGCGGCAACGCTAACCGCTGCACCACTGCGGCAGCACTAGATTGAGCACTGGGCATGGAAGTCTCCTGACTCCATAGAGCAGATCCCTAGGAGGCCAGACAAAATTCTCAGCTCCTGAAGATTTTCAGTTTTGGGCAAAAGGCTTAGCAGTTGATGCAGTGGTGGCTGTGGCAGCCACAAAGAAAAACTATTTGAGGAGAGTTCCACTGTCCATCCTCCAAGTAGAGAGTCCCGGGAGATGGATAGGTTCGAGACGTTGGGTGTATGCTTCGACTTTTGCCTTATAGTAATTGGATTTTATGGCACATTTCAATAGACTCCAAAGGGATTTGATTAAGGAGTTTTCAAATACCCTTGTAGGAGCTGTATCTGAAAGAGTCGAAGGAAACTTTGCTTCTTAGTTGGCCACCCTCGAGTTCATATCCAACTCATCTGTGAGTCTCGTAGCTCATGCAGCTGAAGGGATGACCAGAGCAGCGGGTTCCTGCTCCCTTTGACAGACCTTCTCTTTTGGTCCAAATGTTCGAGAAACCTTGTCCAGTTGTGAGAAAGATGGAAAGACCCTCTCTGCAGTGGGCATATGTTTATGATCTTTCTCTAGGAACCAGAGGAGTGGGAAAATGTGGTTCAGAAAATCCCAAGGCCCTTTACAGGACAAAGCGAAACCAAAGAAAATCCTGCACGTAAGGCAACTGCACGGCTCAAAACCAAAGTCCAACACATCCGAATGAAGAGCCAGTAGACTGATGAGCTGTAAAAATTATTTATTATAAAAAGCACATAGGCAAACAAACCAGTTTCGGCTTAACAAATTTTGACAGCCTTCCTCAGTGTTTAATTTAGACAATAAAGCTACGTGCTTAAATACTTGATAGCTGTACCAATAAGCCATGTCATTGGTTAGTCAATTATAAATATTCATTTAATTCAGGTGAAAACAAAGCACCTAATTTTATAATCCACTTCTTTTCTTTGGAGTCCAAAAGACTATGCCAGCCTCCTTTTATTTGTCCTATTTCCTAATATTTTATCAATAATAGTGAATCTAAAGTTAGCATTGGGATGATTAATGGCATGTTTGTATAGGGCACTTGTGGGTTTCCTATTCCTAATACCACTTGGGCTCTTCATTTGGATGTGTTGGACTTTGGTTTTGAGCCATGCAGTTGCCTTAACGTGCAGGATTTTCTTTGGTTTCACTTTGGGTCTTTTTGTTCCTGCTGTGGGTCTGGACGTATTGCTGATGTTCTTGGTGTTTCACTGTTGCAGTCATTACATTTGGGTTATCTGCTTGCAGGTAGCCCTCAGTTGTTCTGATTAACAAAGTCTTGGGTCCTACGTCGGTTGCTGTCCCTTCTTCCATGACATCAGGAGTATAAAACATGCAGCCGACACCATTACATCAGTCTTTCTTGCCCGAAGCAGTTTGCAAGTGCCGGTTGGGCGACTCCTGAAATTTTCATTTTCGAGGTACAGAACCGGTCCTCAACTAAAGCTAAGTACCCCATTGGGGAAACTTTTTTCTTGCTCCTTACCGATGTCAGTAAAAGTTATTAATTGCATTACTTGTGGAAAGCAAATACCTCAAAGATTTTCATTCGTACTGTATTCCTTGCCTAGGCCTGACCACGACGTACCTTGCTGTTGGTTTTGTGCTTTATTTAATCAGCGCACTATCCATCGTCTGTATATTTTCGCCTCTAAATATTTTGGTTCTCTGTTTAATTATCCAGAAATATCTTCGGTTAGCCATCCGACTACCAGGATTCCGAAAAAACGCAAAGAAAAAGGCACCGACAGGCCACCGAGGTCCAAAACTGCCAACGACACTTCTCCTAAGCCAGTCGCCAGTTCGCCGGTACTCCGGCGCTTTCGCAGCCCCTGATACCTTCTACTTGTGATTCGTAGACTTCTACTGAGACCCATTCGGAGTCCAGTATGCCGTGAGATGCTTCAGCTATGGAATCCGCTGATGTCCCTACCTTGGATGTGTCTGGAGCCGCTGTGCAGGCACCGGCTTTTGAGGGAGTATTCAGGACTATGGACTTGCATATTAAACTGACGCCTCATTCTTTACTTAGGCCTAAATCTCGAACCATGCCTAAAAAAAAAACTACGCTCAGGCCTCCATGCCTAAAAACAAATAAGAATGGCTGAAGATACAAAGACTCTAATCAGGGGTAGCCACCCCCCCCCCTTCTAAGAGGCCTAGGACTGAAGTTGATTATTAATCTTCTGACCAGGATTCTGATGTCCTTCAAGAATGCAACTGCAGTCATAACATGTGGGTTGTCCTGCCTCAGGCAGCCCTCGGTCGGCCGGATTCCAAAGTCTGGGTCCGACGTCGGCTGATGTCGCATTTCTCTCCGACATTAGAGCGGCTGGAGTACATAAGCATCAGCCGACGCCATTTTCTTCAGTCTTTCTTGCCACGTGGTGCCCGAAGCAGAAGCGGTTCGCAAGTGCCGGTCGGTCAGCTCCTGTATTCTACGATACCGAAGTCATCAAAAAAGCTAAGTACCCCGTTGGGGACCTATTCTTGCCTCAGCCGATGTCAGAAATTACTGAAAAAGTTAACAATTGTCTTTTTTGTAGTAAACAAATACCTCATAAGGATTTCCACTCTTACTGCCTCCCTTGCCTGGGCCCAGACCACGACGTCTCTGCCTGTGTAGCCTGTGCTCGCTTCAACAAGCGCACTCTCAGGCGCTGGGCGGAGTTCGCTGAAGATTTTTTCGGCGATAAATTTGCTTACACCATGCCGTCGGATCTTCCGACATCGCAAACTCCCAAAAAGCGAAAAGACCGGGACCGACATCCTCGGCCCGCGTCTACCACAGACTCCACGCCAAAACCTAGCACGAGTGCTCCGGTTCCCTCTGAGGCGGTCTCTCCACCGCTCCGAACCGAAGACACCGAATTACCGATGACTCCGATTCCAGACATTACTCCGCCAGTTATAGATTTTTCTCCGGATACCGAAACCGAGGAAATGCCCGAGACCATTGCTGTAGACAAGGTCACTCCTGCACGTGGAGCTGCCAGGCCTCCTATGGCCATGTCTATTAAGGCCTACACTAGAGCTAAGGCAGCCAGCAAAACAAAGCATATTACTTCTAAATCCTTACCTCAGCCGACTCCGGAGACACAAATTATGTCCATGGCTGCTGATTTAATTTCCATGATTAGAGGTTCACAGGCCCATCCTGAGAGAGCATCCCAGCCTCCTCCTGATAAAGGCCCGGGTTGAACCCTCTGACCCTACTCCTTCAGATGAAGATTCTGAGGGCTCTGTCCACTCTGATAGCCAGGAAGAGCTCTTCCAGACCTATGAGGACTCGGATGCAGAAGATTCCATCTCTTCGGCCTCCCCTCCTGAGGATATTTCTTTTGGGGAAGTTCTGCACACCATGAGGGAACATTTCAAGTGGCAAGGTCAGGAATATTCTGATTCTAGGAAACGCCTTAGGACTTTCCTTAAGAAGCCTCAGCACAGGCCCTTAGCTATTCCTCCTGTACTTGATGTTCTGGATGATTTGTATTTCTCTTGTGCTACCCCTGATTCTCTTCCTCCTGCTCCAGCCAAGCCAGACAGGTATTACAGGGTCCCAGAAACTCATTCCCATTTATTCAGGGCCCATACTGCTGATTTGGAAACTATTTCACAGGGGCCTAAAGGAGTTTCAGCCTCCACCTCAAAAAATCCTTTGCCCTCCAACAGGGAAGCGAGGTCATTAGAGAGATGGGGCAAAAAGGTTTACACATCCACTACCTTATCTATGAGAGCTTTAAATTGCCTTTTTCATATGTTACAATATCAGGATTATCTCTTAGAAGATTTACAAAAAACATTAGCTTCTCCTGATCCTTTAGACAGGAAGACTTTGCAGGAAGCTGTACATAACACTCAGCAAGTAAGCAATCACTTCTGTAGTGTGGATATGATGCACTGGAAGCTTCATGTAGGGCAGCTATGACAGGGGCAGTGATTCGTAGACATGCTTGGTTAAAAGATCAACCTCTACCAGATCATGTAAAAGCAAAACTGCTGGATGCACCTTTGGAAAAGAACAAGCTTTTTGGTGCAAATGCTAAGGATGTGTTAAAGACCATCGAAGAAAAAGCAAAATCAGTTCAGACTGTGAAAGATTTCCTCCAGGTTCAACCCCCCAGATTCAGTAGGAATTGGCCTTCAAAAAACTGGTCCTTTCCTAATGCAGAAAAGTTTCAAAGGGGTAAGAACAGACGTGGCCGAGGAAGAGGCCAATACAGAGGCTCTTACAGGGGACGACAATGGCAGCCAGGAAACCAAAGAAGTGACGCAGGGGTGTCACCTGCCCAACAACCACAAACTCAATGACTTTCCTCTACTACCGCCTACCAGGGAACAACTAGAAGCTCCCTTGGGCGGGAAATTATCTCTGTTTGCAGAAAACTGGCACAGACTGACAAAGGACAAATGGATTTTGGACATTATAGACCGAGGGTACAGGTTTCATTTTCATACCTTACCAAGAAAACAAGGCATGCCAAACCTACCACAAAATCAGAGGGCAGAGGCTATCAAGCAGATCACTCTGCTGACTCGAATGAAAGCAATAGAAAGAGTTCCACAACAAGAACAAGACCAGGGGTTTTACTCAAGACTGTTCCTTGTTCCAAGAAAAGAATCTCAATGGAGACCAATACTGGACTTGTCCGCATTAAATACCTTTCTCATAGTACCAAAGTTCAAAATGCTGACTCCACAGCAACTCCTTCCCATGCTGGGCAAGGAGTCGTGGCTGATTACTCTGGACCTCAAGGAGGCATACCTGCATGTCCCTATCAGACACAGCTGCAGAAGATACCTCAGATTTCTTGCAGGGCCAGAGCATTATCAATTCTCAGCATTGCCATTTGGTTTATCTACTGCGCCCAGAGTATTTACAAAATGCCTGGCTTCAGTAATTGCTCATTGCAGGATCCAGGGTATACAAATTTACCCGTACCTGGACGACTGCCTCATACAAGCGGACGACAAATTGATGTTGACAAAAAACCTGGATTATGTCATACGATTACTTCAAGCTCTGGGATACACAGTCAACTTCCAAAAGTCAAGACTGCAAGCATCCCAGCAAATAATCTTCTTAGGAGCCAAACTAGACACAGCCTCTCAGATGGCTTACCTGACAGAAGACAAGCAAGAGAAGTTAACTCATTACTTCAAAGGTTTAGCAAAACTCACCCAGATGACTGCAAGGAGATTCCTACAGGCCCTGGGTTACATGGCATCCTGCATTCTACTGGTTCCATTAGCAAAACTACACGAGAAAGCTTCAATGGTACCTAAAAAGCATTTGGTCTCAACACAGCAACAACTTGGAGACAATCATACCACTCATTCCATGCCTACAAAAGGAATTCCTATGGTGGGCCTCGGTGAGCCAGGAAAACACAGGTATGTCATTCAAAAAACCACAGATAACACAGACCATGACTACAGACGCCTCAGACCTTGGATGGGGGGCGCACATGGAAGGCAGGTGTATACAAGGACAATGGTCTCCAAAGGAAACACATCTGCATATAAGCCAAAAGGAAATGCTGGCAGTAATGCATGCCATCGAGGCTTTTCAACACCAACTCCAGCAAGGCCATTTAATGATACGGACAGACAACACCACTGTGATGTGGTACATAAACAAGCAGGGGGGGCACCCACTCTTACCCCCTTTGCAGACTGACAATGCAGCTTTGGGAGAAATCACTGAGCCTAAACATCCAGTTACAATCCCAGTTTGTTCCAGGAAAAGACAATGTGTTGGCGGACAGCCTCAGCAGGAATTTCACAGATCCACACGAGTGGAGGTTACATCCGAAGGCCTTCAGACAACTCACTTCGACATGGGGCAAGCCACAAGTGGACCTATTTGCCTCTCACCTCAACCATCTTCTACCAAAATTTTGCACAAGGACATACCATCCAAAAGCTTGGAAAATAGATGCCCTCTCATTCAACTGGAACTCCCTAGCAATCTATGCATTCCCACCTCTGCCACTGATGACCTCAGTATTACTAAAGATCAAAGCAGAGAAGCCCAAGGGAATCATAATAGCTCCGGATTGGCCAAGACAACACTGGTACCCACTACTACGGAGCATATGTCACACCAGGAGGTGGGCCCTTCCCCAGTGGCCTCTACTTTTGACTCAACACAATTTCGAAACACTGCATCCAAATCTTCAGACACTGCAGCTAACAGCCTGGGAGATCCCATAAATAATTTCAGCTTATCTCTCTCCAAAGAAGTTCAGCGGATTCTAACAGAGGCTCGAAGACCATCCACCAAAAAGGTTTACTTAGCAAAGTGGAAAAGATTCAGCAATTGGAATACCAGCAAGGGACATGATGCATCATTGTTGAACATCCCACTCATCTTGGAATATTTGGCAGATATGTTAAAGAACGGCCTCTCTCATTCTTCCATAAAGATACATGCATCTGCTATTTCAGCTAGATACAACACTGATCCTCCTGTTTTCTCTCACCCCTTACTAAGACAATTCCTCAGGGGAATCAAGAACATTAAGCCACCAAGAAAGGCCCCAGTGCCAGCCTGGGACCTCAATTTTGTCTTAGAAAAACTGACTCTACCTCCTTTTGAGCCAGCAGCTTCAGTTGACTTGCAATTTCTCTCATGGAAGACAGCTTTCCTGTTGGCAATTACCTCAGCAAGAAGGGTTTCGGAGCTACAGGCCCTAATGGCAATACCACCCTTTATTATTTTTCACAGAGACAGGGTTTCATTAAGGACCAACCCTACTTTTATGCCAAAGGTGGTATCTAGGGTTTCTTTAAATCAAGCCATTCATCTGCCTGCTTTCTTCCCCAATCCTGAGAATAAGGGGGAAAGACTTTTGCATACCTTGGACATTCACAGACAACTTCGTTACTACGTGGACAGAACCAAGGCCAGTAGGAAGTCTGAACAACTTTTTGTAGCTTATGCCCCTGCAGTCCAAGGAAAAGCAATTTCAAAACAGACTATTTCTAAATGGATTGGACATTGCATCAGATTCTGTTATTCCTTTCATGGAAAGACTGTTCCAGCCAATGTCAGACCACATTCCACCAGAGCTACAGCCACCTCTACAGCATTCTTAAGAGGGGTGCCTACCAAGGACATTCTAGAAGCTGCTACATGGAGCTCCGTGCATACATTCTCCAAACACTACAATCTCCCTCTATATTCCATATCCAGAGCAGGCTTTGCTTCGGCAGTCCTGCAGGGTTTGATTGCCACACCATCTCTTTCCTAGAGCATACCTCCTCCCCCAGCTAAGCTATGGTATTCTACCCACATGTTATGACTGCAGTTGCATTCCTGAAGGACACAGTACAGTTTTGTACCTACCATAAATGTAGATGTCCGATAGACATGCAACTGCAGTCGGATTTTCCCTCCCTCCATACCCCTCTATGCCTAGGGTCCACTCCTATCCCTGTTACTCCTATCCCTGTTAATCTTAGCTGGGGATATCTTTTATGGTGTATTTGTTTTATGGCTCATTTATTTGTTTGGAATCCTGTTTTTGTCTTTCAATTTGATTACAGCCTTCCTTGGAGGGCACCTGGCATCTGGGGCAAGAAAGACTGAAGAAAATGGCATCGGCTGATGCTTATGTACTCCAGCCGCTCTGACGTCGGAGAGAAATGCGACATCAGCCGACGTCGGACCCAGACTTTGGAATCCGGCCGACCGAGGGCTGCCTGAGGCAGGACAACCCACATGTTATGACTGCAGTTGCATGTCTATCGGACATCTACATTTATGGTAGGTACAAAACTGTACTTTTTATCTGATTCTTCTGATGATCTGGATTTGCCCTTATCTACTTATGAAGATTCTGATGTAGAGGACTCCATTCCCTCTGCTTCCCCTCCTTAGCATTTTTCTTTTGAGGAAACCTTACATACTCTGAGGGAGCATTTCCACTGGGAAAGCCAGGATTTTTCTGATTAAAAAGAGGCTTAGGGATTTCCTTCTCCTACCTCAGCATAGGCCTTTAGCTATTCCTCCTATACTAGACATTGTTGATGCTTTTTCGGAATCCAGTTTGGCCCCTGATTCCTTGCTTCCTGCTCCCAGAAAACCTGACCGATACTACAGGGTCCCTGAGTCACACAAGTTCTTTTTTAAAAATCCTTTTGCAGATCCAGAGACTATTTCACAGGGGCCCAAGGGCATTAAGGCTTCTACTGCTAAAAATCATACCCCATCTGATAGACTCCAGGGCGCTGGATAGATGGGGTAATAAGGTTTACACTTCTGCAACCTTGGCCATTAGGGCTTTAAACTGCCAGTTTCATATGTTAAAGTATCAGCAACATGTTATTGGACTGCTTAAACAGAAAATGATGTTGATTCCTGACTGTGTGGAAAATAAAGAATTACAGGATTTAATGTATTCTGCTGAACAAGTTGGAAAACATACATTGCAGTGTGGTTTTGATTCATTAGAGGCCTCTTGCAGGGCTGCTGTTACTGGGTCTGTGCTTGGACGGCATGCTTGGCTTAAGGAGCAATCTTTGCCTGATCATGTTGAAGCTAAATTTTTGGATGCTCCCTTAAATCAGGACCGCCTGTTTGGCAACAAGGCTGAGGAAGTTCTTAAAAAGATGGAAGATAAAGCTATCAAAGCTAATCAAATCTATGCAAAATGTTAAAGATTTTTTACAAGTTCAGCCTCCTAGAATTAGTAGGCACCGGCCTTCTAAGAATTGGCCCTTTCCAGCCCCTTCCAGGTTTTCTCAAGCCAAACCCAGACGCAGCAAAAACCCCAAGTTTCAGTCCCAGGGGAGAGACCGAACTAAGTAGTGGGGGGGGGCCTCCACTTCCAAATCTGGGAATAATAAGACCCCCCCCCCCATGGTAAACTGTCTCACTGACTTCCTTTTAAAATTTCCAAGCACTTATCAATTGACTGCCCCTTTGGGGGGGAAAGATTGCTCTTCATGCAAAGAATTGGGAACTCATTACCCAGGACAAATGGGTTTTAAATAGTGTCCCAGGGATGCAGATTTCACTTCCACACATTGCCAACACCAAGCGGGTGGCCGGACCTACCCCCAAATCAGTGGGCAGAGGCCCAAAAACAAGTACTTTCTCTCTTAAGTATGGGGGCTATTCAACTGGTACCAGAAGAGGAAAAGGGGCAAGGTTTTTACTCGAGACTTTTCCTGGTACCCAGAAAAGACAATACATGGCGTCCTATCCTGGACCTGTCTACTCTAAACACCTTTTTGGAGATTCCAAAATTCAAGATGCAGACTCTTCAGTTACTTCCTCTGCTAGGCAAAGATGCCTGGTTTGAACACTAGATTTAAAAGAAGCATACCTGCACATCCCAATCAGGGAATCTTGCAGAAGATACCTACGCTTCAAAGCAAGCTACACACATGATCAGTTCTCTGCACTGCCCTTTGACTTATCTACTGTGTCCAGGGTATTCACAAAGTGCCTAGCTCCAGTTATTGCATTTTGCAGACAAATAAATATGCAAATATACCCATGCCTGGACAATTGTCTAATTCAGGCAGAAAGCCAGGACATACTTTTGAATCATCTGGTCTTTGTATAAAGGGCTCTAACTTATCTGGGGTACACCATAAACAAAAAGAAATCACACCTGGGTACCCTGTCAAATTATATTCCTGGGAGCAAGCTTGAATACAACATCCCAGATGGCTTACCTCACGCCAGCGAAACAAATTCATTTGACAACCTACTTCAAACAAGTGACCACAAAAACCCTGCTATCTGCAAGACGAATACTGCAAGCCTTGGGGTTCATGGCCTCCTGCATTCTTCTAATTCCATATGCAAGACTGCATATGAAGAAAGTACAGTGGTATCTAAAAAGCCTATGGTGTCAACATTCTCAGGATCTAGAAGCAATGATTCCTCTCATACCTTCCCTACGCCTAGAGTTCCTTTGGTGGGCAGAGGCCTGCCACCAAAAGAAGGGACTTCCTTTCACATCACCCCCTGCAAATGGAACCCAGGTCAAATACACCTGCATATCAATCAAAAAGAAATGTTAGCTGTGCAGAATGCTCTGACAGCCTTCAAGGACCACATTCTTCCAGGACAACGAATGGTAAAGATGACAACACCACTGTTATGTGGTACATAAGCGGGGGGGGGGGGGGGGGTTATACATTCTTTACCCCTCTGCAGACTGGCCATGGCATTGTGGAACACAGCCTTGAGCTACCAAGTGCACCTACAAGCTCAATTTCTGCCAGGAAAATTAAATACACTGGCAGACGGACTAAGCAGAAACCTCATGGACCCACACGAGTGGAAACTGGAACCAAGGATTGTCAGCATGTTGACAAGCAAATGGGGGAGCTCTCCCCAAAACTACCAATTGGACAAATTTTGCACAAGGACTCCCAACAAACAAGCCTGGAAATTGGATGCCGTGTCCTTCAACTGGAAAAATCTATCAGTCTATGCCCCCCCCCCCCCCGCCTCTGTTCTCCAAAGTACTACTAAAAATCAAACAGGACAAACCAATGATGATTTTGATTGCTCCAGACTGGCCGTGCCAACATTGATACACCCTCCTGTGCAGTGCATCAGTTATCCCCATGGCACCTGCCTCTCAGACTCTCTCCCTGTTGTCTCAGCAGGAGAACCAGATTCTGCACCCTCAGCTTCTAACACTGAACCTTACAGCCTGGCTAATTACATAATTTCTCCTTTACCATCCTTCAGTAAACCTGTGATGGATATCATTTTAGAGGCAAGGAGACCTAGTACTAGAAAATCTTACGCTGGAAAAGATTCTGTACCTGGAACCAGTCTCAAGGGATGAGCACAGCAGTTCCCAATTTACCTCAGATTTTACAATACTTAACTGAAATGCTTCACAATGGCCTGTCTTTTTCCTCCATTAAAATCCACGCCGCAGCCATTTCAGCTCATTATAACACAGAACATCCCCTCTTCTCTCATCCACTGCTCAAGCAGTTCCTCAGAGGGGCCAAAAATTTGAGACCACCCAGGAGAGCTCCAACCCCAGCCTGGGACCTTAACTTTGTTTTGGAGAAACTCTCTACCTCCTTTCGAGCCAGCTGCTACTGCAGACTTACAATTTCTTTCTTGGAAAACAGCTTTCCTTTTAGCAATCACTTAAGCTAGAAGGGTATCTGAATTACAGGCCCTTATGGCAGTGGAGCCTTTCATTGTCTTTCACGTGGACAGGGTGTCCCTCAGAGCCAATCCATCCTTCATGCCCAAGGTGGTATCCAGTGTGACTCTTAATCCATTCATTTGCCAACCTTCTTTCCCAATCCCATAACAAAGGGGAACGGATACTGCATTCCTTAGATGTGCACAGACAACTTAGATTTTACTTGGACAGGACTAAACCTCAAAGGAAATGTGAACAACTGCTGGTGTCATTTGCTGCAGGGGCAGAGGGGAAGGCCATTTCAAAACAAACCATTTCTAAATGGATAGGCCATTGCATTCATTTCTGATATAAGCACCATGGAAAACCTATCCCCCAGGGGATCAGACCTCACTCCACCAGGGCTGCATCTACCTCTACAGCCTTTCTCAGAGGCGTCCCTACCAGGGACATCCTAGAAGCTGGTACCTGGAGTTCTGTACATACTTTCACCAAGCATTATTTTCCAATTTTCTCTAAATCCAGAGCTGGCTTTGCCACTGCAGTCTTGCAGGGCCTTATGGCTGGTCCTAATGCTATCTAAATTCCTCCTCCCAACCATAGCTTTGGGAATCTACCCAAATGTATTGATTGCAACAGTGAAACACGAAGTACATAGTACAGTTGTGTACGCTTACCATAAATGTGGATGTTTGAGTGTATTCACTGTTGCAGTCCTGGTTACCTTCCCTCCTGCCCCCTAACTTCTTTTTGGCTATACCTCTACTTTCCTTTACTATGCTTAAAAGCCTTTTTGGTGAATTTGCTTATTTGTTGTTGGTATATCATTGTACTTTTATATTTAATTGCTTCCCATTATGGGGGCACCTGACATCTGGGGCAAGAAAAACTGATGTAATGGTGTCGGCTGTATGTTTTATACCCCTGGCGACCTGACGTCATGGAAGAAGGGACAGCAACTGACGCAGGACCCAGGACTTCGTTAATCAGGCCGACTGAGGGCTACCTGCAAGCAGATAACCCAAATATAATGACTGCAACAGTGAATACACTCGAACGCCTACATTTATGGTAAGTGTACACAACTGTACTTTTGATGTGCTGTGTACCAAGCTTGTCCTGGATGATTTTTTGTTTGGATCCACTTCTTTTCTAACCCTTCAATTTGATTGAGCATTGGGAAGAATGACATTGGAAACTGTATGGGGCTTTTCCACTGAAAATTCAGATTGTTTGTTCGATCTTTTGGATTGTGACGCGAGCTGGCTTTTGGTTTACAGATACCTCGTGTTCTGCAGTTACCATTAGTGTGTACGGTTTTCGTTCAGTAGAAATACCAGAGGTGTGATTGAAATCATATATAGATGTGATTTTTTTTCACTATTTTTTATGGGCGTATTTTTGATATCTGGACTTACCGAAGCCAATTTGGGTAACGCGAGCAACGGAACTGGTGCTTTCAAATATTCTCAAGGGGTTTCAGGTTTTAGCCCTTGAATTTCATTAACTATATATTTTTTCTGCATGGGCAGATTAAAAACGTCTTGGATCATTACTGATGTGTCGGATCTGTTGCTAACAAGGAGACCAGATATATGATGGAAAACATTGATATGTGACTTTATCTTTTGTGTGGAGTTCAAAGGGTTAGCTATTTCAGCCACATTTGGGTAACATGATGGATGGAATTGTTTTCGAACACTTTTCCAGATTGGAAGGGCTGTTTGAGTTACTTTTGTTTGGGCCCACACTAATATGATGAAACCTTTTATGCATTGGTGCATCTGTTCCGATGGAGAATCATCTTCTTCTTTCGGCTTTTCCGGTTAGGAGTTGCCACAGTGGCACTCCGGTCTGCTAATGACTGGCAGTAGATTTTTACAGTGCCAAGGTGTCAGCCCGACGCCCAACCTTCAACAAAGGCACGCCCATTCACGCATGTCTTTCGAATGCCACTCGACATATATATATATATATATATATATATATATATGTGTGTGTGTGTGTGTGTATATGTATGTGTGTGTGTGTATATATATATATATATATATATATATATACACACACACACACACACACATACATGTACATGTATTATGTGTGTGTATATATATATATATATATATATATATATATACACACATACATACATGTACATATATTATGTGTATATATAATATAGATATATATATATATATATATATATATATGGATCTAGGACACATGCTTGACTACCATGTGTCCGAATCACAAAACATCGAACACACATACACGAAAGTGCTTAACATCAAAAAGCGCTTCCGTGTATGTGTAGTTCAAAAAAAATAAATAAATCTACGTTTCTGCAGGGGGGCTTTGCTATACATTGACTATATATTTTAGGTTCTTTGTTAGCCCTGTTTCCTGTATATTTTAAGGGTGTCAGCACTAGGGAGCTTCCCTGACTTTATTGCACATCCATCTAGCCTATATTATATAAGTTGTTACTTCATTAAAATTGATCTCTGGAACAGTCAAACCAGAACATATTTATAATGTTTAAGATTACTGGATTGTTTCTCTAAGGAGGTTTGACCTCTTCATATATGGTGTCCCCGGCTGTGTGCTACACGAGCTAAATGAGGAATTAAACCCGCACATAAGGCAGCTGTTTAATCTCAGCCTTACCACAGGATACGTGCCCAAGGAGTGGCGTACGGCAACTGTGGTCCCACTCCACAAAGGCGGTGCCTCTACAGACCCTGGTAATTACCGCCCCATAAGCTTAACAAGTCTAGTCTGCAAAGCTATGGAGAGGATCATAATGGAGCTCATAAACAAAGATATAGGGGACTTGCAGACATTGGACCCGACCCAGTTTGGCTTCGTCAAGGGCAGCTTATGCCTTTTGAACTTGGTTGACTTCTTCGAAACAGTCACCAAGGCCATTGATGAGGGAAAGGCAGTCCATACAGCCTGCCTTGACCTTGCAAAGGCTTTCGACACAATACCCCACTCGGGTATTGTAGAAAAGCTTACCAGCTTAAATGTAAACCCATATGTCACAAGATGGGTTGCAAACTGGCTTAAGGACAGAACCCCCTGGGTTAGAGTTGCTGGCGCTGTGTCAGACTCCAAGCCAGTCACAAGTGGTGTCCCACAGGGCTCGGTCCTTGGCCCCCTATTGTTCGGCATCTACTTCTCAGAAGTACAGGCCAACATGGGAGGACTTTGGCTGACAAAGTTTGCAGACGACTGCAAACTGGGCGCCATAGTGGAAAGTGCATCGGACACAGATATCCTTCAGAAGGGACTCACGGAAACAGATAGCTGGTGCCAGAGCCATGGCCTGAAGTTAAACGCCAAAAAATGTATAGTCATACCCTTCGGGAAAAACAAGGTAACCCCAAGCTACCATATAGGTGGCAATCCACTAAGCACAGAAGAGGTTATCAGGGACCTGGGGACCCAGGTTGACAGTGGCCTTTCTTTTGGCACTCATGTTGCTAAAGTGGTTAGAAAGACCTTCTACATTGCCCACCTGATCATGAAGGGATTCACATCCAGATCTAGTGAGGTCATTGTTCCCCTGTACTCTTCACTTATCAGACCAATGATAGAGTACAATGCCCCATTCGGGATGTATCTCATCCGACATCTGCAGCAGTTGGAGAGACCCCAAAAGTTCCTCACCAAAAGGATAAAGGGACTCCAAAATCTGTCATATGCTGCCAGATTGAAGAAACTCCAGCTCTATTCAGTCGCATACCGTCTGCTCAGAGGTGTGACGTGCCTGACATACAAGGCCATGTCCAACCCGGAATTAATGGACATGCTCCACCTCAAAAAATCCAAAACCACTAGAGCAAGCGACTTAAACCTTAGCACGGATATAAATAGGACGTGCTGGAGGGATAAATTTATCACTCAGAGACTCCCTATGCTGTGGAATAAAATCCCGGTCCATGTGAGGCAGAGCACCTCACTGGCTCTGTTCAAGAGAAATCTTGACCTGTGGATAGGAGATCGTAGGTTTACCCCGGGAATCATCTCTGTGTCACTGCTGGACAGAGGCACAACAAACTAATGGGCACAGTATTTTTTCATATAAGGGGTGGCTTAAGCCACAAAACTTTGGGCTAGGCTTATAAATGCCTTAGGGCAGATAGCCTAGTATAAACCTATGAACCTAAGATTATTTCTGTGAATTTGGCTGACATTGCCTCTTATTTGGTTTTTTACTGGGACAACCTTACCACATATTTGGATTTTTTATATGTGAAGCAACATTGCTCAACATAAAACAGTCTTTTAGGGCTGGATTTCTGTCCTTGGGGAATGGCTATTATGGTTCATTGGTGTCAGATAGTGGTTTGAACAATGTGGATTTTGGGACCACAATACAAGGAACGTAGCAAGACCTATTGAGAACAACACAAACCAAAAAAAGAATCACTGTTCCAATGTTCACCAAAACACCAAAAATGCAGAACAAATGGAAGAGGCACAAATCCGTAATCCACACGAATTCTTTCATAAAAATGACTCTTCCATCCAATAAAACGCAGAAACAATAAGTTTGACTATACAGTCCACTAACGCGATTACACCAGCACTACGTTTTCGTTTAAACCACTTCATCAGTTGGAGACAAATGCATACCTACACAAAAAACACTCCTTATATATTCATCAAAATAATTAAACAATTAGTTAATTAAAGGGAACAAGATACTTAAACATTTAAAGGGGTAAGACTTATAATGCATACAACACATACATTAAAATATATTATAATGGATTCCCCCCACACTGACCTGATACATTAATAGATTAATAAATTAATATTATTATCAAAATTTAATAGCTTAATCTAATAAAACAAACTAAATTCTTTAATACAACCAGCTAAAGCATTACAGCTTGCGGTATCCTATACTACCAACACTTTAATGTAATCCGATTTTAATACACATTTAAAATAAGATAAATATAGAAAAAAATAAATAAAAAAAAACATAAAATGAAAACACTTAAAGCTTAGCTGATCTCAGCTTGAGTACAGGTGCTAAAAAGATGGCATCATTTAGACCTGGAGGTTTATTCGCCTCCAAGGAAAGCTGCCACAACAGCTCTTTATACTCAGTCGAAGTTTCCCATAGCCCACCTCTTACATCCTTTTCCACTACTTCCAACACAAAGAAGCTAAATTTAGCTTCCTGGCAAATTAATTTGTCGGTATAAAGCATTATTGGTACATTTTGTTTTTATCTCATAGTAATGCTCATAAATTCTATTTTTTAACTTTCTTTCCCATTTCCCTATATAAAATGCATCACAATGATCACACAAGCCTAAATAAACTATCCCAGAGGTGTGACAGTTCGCAAAATATTTGCTCTGGATCAATCTGTCCCTACTCTCTAAAAAAAAATTGTTTGTTTAGTACAAATAAATGGGCATTGGGAACACCTTCCACATTTAAAGGTTCCAAGTTTCCCTTCCTTAACTTTTTTCAAACCATATTTACCCTCCAGAATAGTCTTTAAGCTTTTGCCCCTTCTATATGTACATTTCAAAGGTTCTTCAAAGATACATTTCAAATCCGAAATCTGACCAAACCTACACCATTCTTCCTTCAAAATCTTCCTAATTCTAGGTGCACTACCATTATAATCAACTACAAAATTGCCTGTACCCTCACTGTTAAGCTTTGTAGATTTCATCTCATTCACGACAAAATTTGAACCCAAAATGGGTTTAAATTTGTCATGTCTGCCTTCCCTAACTTCTCTTTCTATAGCCTCAATAAGATCTTTAGGGTAGCCTTGATCCATAAACATATTGTGCAAAATCTTACATTCACCCTCAAAATCACTCTCCCTTGATGTCATATGGCTGCCCCTCACATATTGTCCCTTAACAATACATTTTTTCCTGATGGTAAGGGTGAGCACTATTAAAAGCCAAATAAGAATTCGAAAATGTTGGCTTTCTAAAAATCTTAACGAAATATGTCCTACACCAAATAAGAAAAAACGCTGACAACTGTATCTCTTGGCTCGAACAGAACAGTGAAGTAGCCCACTGCCAATGTTCAGTAAGAAGTAACTTCACTTTAATCCACAACAAAGGTCAAGCACAAATAGATTCAAGCACGAATAGTCGAGTAACATACAGGTTAAGCGCTTTCATCTGTACACAACAGACTTCCTCAGAACCATCACTGAATGTAATTAGCCCCTGTTTATAACACATTTGGCGCCAAAAAGCCAATTAAGAAAGCCAAATAAAAATATATTATATTAAAATATTGAAAATACATGTTAAAAATTATATACAAAACATATAATATTTACAATACAAAATCTAATGCATACAATAAATAAACATTTACATGTTTGTATAACTCCTCCATCAACTTGATTACTAATATACATTCTGAAGAAATACAGACTATAAAATGTATACAAAAAATGCATGATTCGCAACCAATAGTGCAACAAATGTCGTAAAATTACTGCAATATTATACATCAGAGGGTATTGCAAGTCTATTATATGGCCGTATGTATTTATAAAATATACATTCATATATATACATCACAAAAGGGGGGTAGGAATCCTACTCTAACTTACTTTTAAACTGGGATGTTCGAGCCAAGAGATACAGTTGTCAGCGGTTTTTCTTATTTCTAAAAATCTTGGAATAAAAACAACCATCACTTTTGCCTATAGTAATATCCAAATAATTTAAAAATTCTTTGTCCTTATTATAAGTAAATTTTAAAAAATCAGTGGACTCTGAAATATTCTTAAAAAATTCTAAAAATTCATCCATCGTGCCCACCCATAAAAAACATATCCAAGAAACGCTTGTAAAATTTCCAGTTATGGGCATATTTTGAATTAATAATAAATTTTTCTTCCCAAGCTGTTAAAATAATATTAACATATGTGGGGGCACATCTTGCACCCATCCCTACTCCCTGAATCTGCTTAAAAAATTTTCCCTCATAATGAATAAAGTTGTTGTTTAAAACTAATTCCATAAAAACTTGGATCAAATAAAATTCATTATTATTAAATTTACCATAATTTATCAGGGCTTCTTCAAACCACATCATCCTCTCATTGTGGGGTATAGATGAAAAAAGGTCCACTATATCAATAGTTATAAAAGTAGTAATGTCGTCATACAAATCCTGAGTTGTACTACGCAAAAGGTCCCAAGAGTCTTTAACAGTCCCCTGGCCTCCCATAGATAGACTTTAGCTTTACATCCAACCATCTCACCAGCGGTGCAGTAACTGAGCCCTCCGAAGCAACAATAGGTCTGAAAGGGGTGTCTTCCAAGTCTTTATGTACTTTTGGTATCCCAAAAATAGAGGGGACCTTAGGTTTCTCAACGTGAAGATATTTAAAAGTTTCAACATCAATAGAGCGTTCCATAAGCAAGTCATTTAAAACCACATATATTTTTTTATTACCTATATTAATCTCATTTAAAGAGGCTCTGACATATTTGTCTAAATCATCTAAAATTTCCATCATCTTAGCTTCATATAAAATATTATCCATAATAACAGAACCTCCATCTTTATCTGGTTTCATAACTCTCACTGTAGTGTCCTCCCTAAATTCCTTTTAATAACCCATATTTTTCCTTAGTAAGGTTATATGTAATATTGTTCCTTGGGAGCTCAGCTCTAAGTCTACTCTCCATTAAGGCCTCAAAATTTCTTAATTGTGGGTGTAAAGGCGGGCTGAACAAACTTTTCCTTTTCAAACCTCACATTTCTCCCCAGTACTAGCATGTCCCTGAAAAAAACAGTTCTAAATTTTTCTTTCTTAAAAATAACTTGGTCAATCAACACCTTAGTAATATCCGCCTTCGTGTTATGATCAAATTTAAGACCTTTTGATAGTAACGAAAAATGTGCTTTATTTAATTCATATTTACTATAATTGTAAATAGTATAACCCTGATATTTATTGATGCAGCCTTGGGAAAAAATAAAATCTGTGTTGATACAATTGCTAAACATATGTTCTTCTATCAATTCCACTGCTGAAATCTCTTGTTGCTGCCGTTGTAGTGGTTGTCCTGCATGCCCCTTGCCCCTATATATCCCCCATACTGGTAGTTTTTTTGCTGGTAATTTCTTATTCCCTCTGACCTCCTTAAAGGGGGGTATTCATCCAAATTATTCAAATTACCTACTTCATCTTCTCTATTTAATACAAAGTGCTCATTCCCTCTCCTATCCGTACCAAAATCATTATGGTTTCTGTACGAAAAATATCTTGGTTTGGGATAACACACTTTGTCCTTATATTCTTTAATGTCTCTATCTAACTTCTACCTTTACTAATATATGCTTTATTAATATTATTATCAATCTTCTGCAACATATCGTAATACTGTCTCTGCCCTTCCTCTACTGAAAATAACAAATCTTCTGTAATTTTCTGGTTAATACCTTCAATTTTACTAGATAGAATTTTCATTTCCCTTTCATTTTCTCTAATAATGGCTTTTAATATTTCAAACCCACAATTATCAAAAATTTCTAACAATTCCTGGTGAAAAATACTTCCTTCATTTTATTAGGATATTTCACCACCCTCAAGCCTTTAGGCACAATTTTTAAACGTAAACATTCCCTCAGGTATGCATTCTCCTTATCATAATTTTTGTATTGAAAAAAAAATCATCTAACAATTTTATATTATAGTCAAACATCATTTCATAATTTCCCTCATGCTGTGAGGGTAATTTAAAGTCCTTAAAACAGTATTGCTTTTAAAAAAAACGTTTAAAATCAATTTTGCGACTCTCACCAGTCTCTCTGTGTCCATTACTATTATTTGTCCTTTCGTTGTTAGAGCCAGCACCCGCAGCGTTTTCTGACCTAAAAAATGTTGGTACATCCGAACTGATATTACCATTAGTAACGATTGCATGAGACTTCTGTTTTCTGTTACGCCGTTAGCGAAAGAGACTCCTTTTGCGCCATTCTCATGCTTCGACCTAGTGAGCATTTCCTGGTTCCCTGGAACACCAGGAGATGTCAGAAAGGGCTGGCTTGCAGGAGTCAGCAGCTCAATAAGCTGTGATAACTGGTTCGAAAGCATGTCAAACTTGTCAGATTCCACACCCCTCCGCTGAGGAGCTTGCCTAGAATTTGTAGCCTCTTCAGATTCCATATAGACAACACAAACCAAAAAAAGAATCACTGTTCCAATGTTCACCAAAACACCAAAAATACAGAACAGATGGAAGAGGCACAAATCCGTAATCCACACGAATTATTTTATTAAAACGACTCTTCAGTCCAATAAAACGCAAAAAAATATAGAAAGAGATGTTAGGGAAGGTAGACATCACAAATTTAAACCCATTTTGGGTTCAAATTTTGTCTTGAATGAGATGAAATCTACAAAGCTTAACAGTGAGGGTACAGGCAATTTTGTAGTTGATTATAATGGTAGTGCACCTAGAATTAGGAAGATTTTGGAGGAAGAATGGTGTAGGTTTGGTCAGATTTCGGATTTGAAATGTATCTTTGAAGAACCTTTGAAATGTACATATAGAAGGGGCAAAAGCTTAAAGACTATTCTGGAGGGTAAATATAGTATGAAAAAAAGTTAAGGAAGGGAAACTAGGAACCTTTAAATGTGGAAGGTGTTCCCAATGCCTATTTATTTTTAGAGAGTAGGGACAGATTGATCCAGAGCAAATATTTTGCGAACTGTCACACCTCTGGGATAGTTTATTTAGGTTTGTGTGATCATTGTGATGCATTTTATATAGGGAAATGGGAAAGAAAGTTAAAAAATAGAATTTATGAGCATTACTATGAGATAAAAACAAAATGTACCAATAATGCTTTATACCGACATAAATTAATTTGCCAGGAAGCTAAATTTAGCTTCTTTGTGTTGGAAGTAGTGGAAAAGGATGTAAGAGGTGGGCTATGGGAAATTTCGATTGAGTATAAAGAGCTGTTGTGGCAGCTTTCCTTGGAGGCAAATAAACCTCCAGGTCTAAATGATGCCATCTCTTTAGCACCTGTACTCAAGCTGAGATCAGCTAAGCTTTAAGTGTTTTCATTTTATGTTTTTTTATTTATTATTTTTTTCTATATTTATCTTATTTTAAATGTGTATTAAAATCAGATTACATTAAAGTGTTGGTAGTATAGGATACCACAAGCTGTAATGCTTTAGCTGGTTGTATTAAAGAATTTAGTTTGTTTTATTAGATTAAGCTATTATAAAGTTTTTATTAAATTTTGATGATAATATTAATTTATTAATCTATTAATGTATCAGGTCAGTGTGGGGGGAATCCATTATAATATATTTTAATGTATGTGTTGTATGCATTATAAGTCTTACCCCTTTAAATGTTTAAGTATCTTGTTCCCTTTAACTAATTGTTTAATTATTTTGATGAATATATAAGGAGTGTTTTTTGTGTAGGTATGCATTTGTCTCCGTCTGATGAAGTGGTTTAAACGAAAACGCAGTGCTGGTGTAATCGCGTTAGTGGACTGTATAGTCAAACTTATTGTTTCTGCATTTTATTGGACTGAAGAATCGTTTTAATAAAAGACCTATTGAGACATAAGCAAGGGTTGCTACGTTACATGGTTTTGGGAGGTGGTTATAGGATTGTTCCGTAAGTACTGTAAAATTTGGAGTGGCAAATATATTATTTGAATTTTTTGGCACACTAGCTATTATCTACAGATATATTTCTCTATACTTTTTGGTCATACCCACATCAGATACCTCCATACTTTACACTGGTTATTGACTATTCCTCAGTGGTCATTTTTTATCATGGAGTTAACTAAGTTGTTAAAGGGGTTATCTGCTGATAAAGGTGACCTGGGTGCTTTTGGTCTGGGCAGTGATGCTTAACACATTCAGGGATCCTCTTTAAATGCTGGGGCTCTGGGTTGTGAAAATCATTTCCAACTTTTAACCAAATCTATGCGTACCTTAAGGACCAATTTTTGGCATGCCAAACTTTTTAAGACTTGCAGTGTCAAAAATTTGGTTCCTAGAGGTTTGGGGGTTCGTTTACAACCCTTGGTGGCCAAAATTGATGCAGAATTAATGGAGGAATGGGCCAAAACCCAACAACAGGCCTCCATTGGCTTTTTAAGGTATTACTGGATTATTATGAAAGGACCATTGAGTCTGAAATGGTAGAATTTGTGTTAAACAGCTCGATCATTTCAGGGGTAACTGGTATATCAAACATGTATGAATAAATTATCCAAGGACCTGATGAATCCTAAACAATACCTGAAAGCAAAAAAGGTTAAAAAATACCAAAGGGACATCACAGACTTTGAGAGGGGAACCTAGTTTTCTAAAGTGAACTGATGGGTTAGGTTTAATGAAACCACCAGAATGGGGGGCAAACATAAGAGAGAGAGAGATCCATTTTAAAGCGGTCAAGTTCCTTAGCTCCAATAATGAAACATCAGGGGATGAAACATCCAATACTGATCTTGATATACAGCACCAGGGGGATTCCCCCTTACCCAAGAGGGCCCACCCTTTAGATCAGGGCAGGTTAGGGGGGGTAGAAAACATAGGGAAAAAAAGCCGGATGGAGACACTAATGGAACTTATGACCCGAACATAACTGTGTTGAACAATGTTTTAAATATTTCCAATGTACAGTTGATGGATGTTGAAATAAAGGTACTAAACAAAGGACTACATTTTATCCCTGTTTTTTTTGTGCCGTAAGATCAGTTGGCACAAGATGCGATGGCATTCTGCAAGTTGCTAAACTTAAGAAGTTTCTTTAAGGATTCAGATGGTGATGGCAAGCAGGAAGAATTTTTGTATCACAAATCTTAAGTTTAATCCGCCCATGCACCCTTATGTGCATATGTTTCAGACATCAGTTTTTAAGGACCTGCATTACAAGTACAAGGAAACCATACCGAAACCCAGTAATTTCTCAAAGATGGAACAAAAGGCTCTAATGGGTTTGGTTAACAACAAAGACCTGGTTATATTGGCTGCGGACAAGGGGGGAGCAGTGGTGGTCATGAATTGGGAACAGTACAACAATGAAGCTCTGAGGCAGTTGGGAGATGCGAAGTATTATATGAAGATGCCTTTGGATCCCTTATATAAATTTAGGGGAGAAATTAAGGCTTTTCTGATGGAGGCTATGCAAGAAGGCATTATTTCTGAACAAGAATATAAACATCTAATTATACAAGACCCCTCAAACCAATACATTTATTTTCTCCCAAAAATTCATAAGGATGCACAGAATCCTCCTGGAAGACCCATTACTGAACCCCTATCGCAATTTTTAACTTTAAAGCTCAAGCCCCTATTACAGTGGGTAAGATCTAGACTTCATGACACCACTAAATTCCTCTAGATTATTGCCGACAACCAATTAGAACCAGGCTGGTTACTATGTACCTTGGATGTATCCACCCTTTATACAAATATACATAATTGGGCAGGTTTGGAGACCCTTGATTATTGGCTTAGGAAGTCTGAACTATATAGACCGGGTATGAATACTTTTATTATAAGGCTCGCTGAATATATCCTGACGAAGAATGTTTTCTTTTATGGGGACGGCAATGGGGGCATCATTTGCCCCCATCTACGCGGATTATTCATGGCATATGTGGAGGAATTTATTATATATGACCCTCTTCATAACGTATATGTAAATGAAATTGATATCTGGAGAAGATTCTTGGACGATTGCTGGATGGTATGGAGAAGTGATGAGTTGTATTTGAGAGAGTTTAACTACCTGAATGAAAATAAATGGTGCTTGGAATTTACAGCCACTTTTCACTCACAGCACATCACTTTTTTGGATGTGCTTGTTAGTAGGAGTGCTGACCACACCTTAGTTACCCAAGTATATAGGAAATACCCTCAGTACAGCTTTCCTTCTCCCTGCCTCCAGCTTTTACCCTCCACACATATGCAAGAATATACCTAGGTCCCAATATCTACAGATGAAGAGGATATGCTCCGAGCCCGAGGACTTTATATATTATAGGGATGACCTTACCATCTGATTCCGCAATAGAGGATATCCTATGGGCCATGTCTTAAGTGCAAGCAACTGGGTATCAAAAATGGATAGACAGGATATGCTTATGTATAAAGCTAAACCAACTAAGAGTCCCAGTCTTCAGCTCTTGACTACTTATGGCCATAATACAGACATCTTATTAAATATAGTTCAGAGACACTGGAATATCTTGAAGGCAAATGATTTTTTAGCATCTATATTAAAAGAAAGATGTCAGTTCTCCTTTAGTAGAGGTAGGAATATGAGTTCCCATTTGAGCCATTATAAACACAGTCACCAGCCAAATAGGGATGGGGCCCATAGGACCATGATTGGGGATCTATTAACTGGATGTGTGCCATGTGGGCATTGCACACATTGTAAGTTGGTCAGCAAAACAAAGGAATTTACAAGTATTAATACCGGACAACTTTATGATGCATCTTTCTTTTCCAGTTGTGGGTCAGATTGGCTCATATATTTAGCAGCCTGCACATGCCATGCTTTTTACGTGGGACAGACATCCAGACTTCCCTGCGTATATGTATTTCAGATCACCTAAGTGGTATTAGGAATAGGAAACCCACAAGTGCCCTATACAAACATACCATTAATCATCCCAATGCTATCTTTAGATTCACTATTATTGATAAAATATTAGGAAATAGGACAAATAAAGGAGGTTGCCATAGTCTTTTGGACTCCAAAGAAAAGAAGTGGATTATAAAATTAGGTGCTTTGTTTTCACCTGGATTAAATGAATATTTATAATTGACTAACCAATGACATGGCTTATTGGTACAGCCATCAGGTGTTTAAGCACAGAGCTTTATGGTCTAAATTAAACACTGAGGAAGGCTGTCAAAATTTAAGTGAAACCAGTTTGTTTTCCAGTCTGTAAGATTATTTTGGCCTCACACAAACCTTCCACTAGAAAAATTAGTGTAACAAATGGAAAAACAAATTTCCTATTAGCCTCATAGCAATCATGTAGACCCGTTCTCAGCCCCCTTGACAAAATTCATAGATTTTTTTGAACTTACTCTTTCAACAAGGAGCTTCTGCTTCTACCATTAGGATTCAACTAGTGGCCATTTCATATTTCCACAGTGGATTGCAGGGCACCTTATTAATGTCTCATAATCTTTGTAAGGCCTTTTAGAAAGCAATATTGATGTTGAAGCTTCTACATAAAGACCCGTATGTTTCGTGGGGTCTAGCTTTAATTCTCCATATTTTGATATATTCCCCCTTTGAGCCTACAGGCAGTACTTGTTTTGGAAAACAGCTTTGTTAATAGCTATTAACTTTGCTAGACAAATTTCAGAGATTCGGGCATTATCTTGTAAATGAGCGTAATTGATTTTCCCACCCAGATCGGGTCTCGTTAAGGACCAATCCTCCTTTCCTTTCAAAGGTTGTCTTGGAGTCAAATGTTAATCAGACTATACATTTACCAGTTTTCTTTCCAAAATTTTCAAGCGAAGGTGAATTATCTGCATTTGTTAGATGTCCACAGACAGTTACATTTTTACCTTCATAGAACAAAGGCCATCATAAAATCTGATCAACTGTTTATTGCCTTTTCCTAGTGCTAGACTGGGTAGACCGGTATGTAAAGTTACCCTTTCTAGATGGTTGAAAAGACTGTATATCCTTCATATATACTAAAAAGACCACTTAAGACGCACACTACCAGAGCTGTAGCTACATCAACAGATTTTTACTCCAGAGCTTCCTTGGATGTTTGTGTATAAGCAACAACTTGGGCTACCCCACATACCTTTATTACTCATTACTAATTGGATATAGGAGAAGAGCATCATTTGGCTCTATGGTGCTTAGGAATATTCTTCCACGAGTCCGCCCAAGGTAAAAAGTAGTTGGGGACTCTGTTCTACAGGTCAAGGAATAAATGAAGATTGACAACACCGGATAAAGAAGTTATGTACTCACCATAATGTTCCATCTCTGTCCGTCTTCTTTTATCATTGATGCCCCTCCCTCCAAACCCTATCCTTTATCTCTTGGTGAAGCAAGCTGTGTCCTTATTTACAATTTTTGTAGTATTTCTATACCAGATATGGTCTCCACAAAAGTATATTGGGGATGCATACCTTTTTCTGTCAGCAAACTGTGTCTGAGGTAAAAGGGAAAGAGGTATTATGGGTAGGGAGAAAAGCTCAGAGTTTTTGGTCCTCGCGGGCTGTAGTACGGCCGAGTCTTTTCCGATTTGGAACCGAACCCACAGGTCAAGGATAAACAAAGATTGGCAACACAGATGGAACGTTGTGGTGAGTATATAACATCTTTTTTCATTCCGTCATTAACATTATGGTGAGTATAAAACGTCTTTTTTTCATTCCGTCATTAATATTATGGTGAGTATATAACGTCTTTTTTCATTCCGTCATTACATAAATTACTCTTTTTCTTCCTTCCCTTAAGTCTTACTCCTCCTCTTCCTGAGCATTATTCTCCTCCTCTTGTTTGCACAACATTTCTGTTCATTTCTACAGCCTTTGTTCCTTTCTTTTTTAAAAAAAAATCCACCTTCAGTTCATCACCTTTACAGTATTTAAAGTTTCCATTAGTTTAAGTTTGGTGGCTGTTTGCTGTTAATTCCTATTTTGGCTGCCAATGGCATCTGCCCCCCCATACTACTAGCCATTGCATGCTCACTTAAAAATAAGATGGATCACTTAAGACTGGAACTGTCATCACAAAACAAGGTGAGAAACAGCAATTTGTGTTTACTGAAACCTGGTTAAACCAAAATATCAGTGATAGCACAGTGAATGTAGAGGGCATGACTTTATTCACAGCAGACAGAATTCAGTCATCATGTGGCAAGTCCAGAGGAGGGGCTGTGTGCATATATGTTAGTAACAACTGGTGCAGCAACTGTGTAGTGACCACCACCTTCTGCTCAGAAAACATTGAAATTCTGTGTCTAAAATGCAGGCCCTTCTACCTGCCAAGAGAGTGCAATGGAATATGCATCACAGCAGGCTACATCCCACCTCATGCAAATATCAGTGACATTCTGTCCACCTTGTATCAATTTATAAGTGACCTACAAAGCAGGAATCCATAGCATGCAATAGTAATTGCAGGAGACTTCAATCAGGCTAACCTAATGACTGTATTACCCCACTACCACCAGCATGTAAACTTTGCCACAGGGGGGGGGGGGTAAATGTACTGGATAAGGTCTACACTAACATCAAAGGTGCATATAAAGCAAAACCTTATCCACATCTAGGGAGCTTGGACCACCTAGCCATCATGCTGGTTCCAGCTTATAAATCAATACTGAAAACCAGTACACCGGCTAGAAAACAAACAAGTATCTGGCCTGAGGGAGCAATAACAACTCTACAAGACTGCTTCAACTGTACAAACTGGTCTGTGTTTAGAGAGGCTGCTGTGACAACCATGTTGATTTGGACACATAAACTGAGTCGGTCACAACTTACCTTTCCAAGTGTGTGGAGAATGTAACAAACACCAAACTCATCAACATACGGGCAAATCAAAAACCTTGTCTAACTAGTGAGGTGTACAAGCTCTTGAAAGTAATAAATGCAGCTTTCAAATCCCAAGATATGGAAGCTTTAAGTGTGGCCAGTGCCAAACTGAACAAAGGTATCAAAGAGGTGAAAAGATCCTATGGCAGAAAAATCCAAAATCACTTCAGGGACCAGAAGTATACCAGGCATCTATGGAAAGGAATTCAAACCATCACCGACTACAAGCCTGCATCAGCTTCATGTGATGATAGTATTGAGTTTCTGAACCAACTGAACAAATTCTTCAGTAGGTATGATGCTGACAACAAAGCAGCATGCAGAATCCCTGAAGACGAAGATGGAGAGGTGCTGAGCTTCAGTACAAACTCTGTCACCAGAACCCTAAAACGTGTCAACTTGAGGA
The DNA here is from genome assembly GCF_019279795.1 of Protopterus annectens. Taxonomy (NCBI): domain Eukaryota; kingdom Metazoa; phylum Chordata; order Ceratodontiformes; family Protopteridae; genus Protopterus; species Protopterus annectens. The sequence goes on from NC_056750.1 coordinate 849,440,068, forward strand.
AAGCAGCTGGTCCTGACAACATCATGTGCAGGGTACTAAGGGAATGTGCGACGGAATTGGCTTCAGTACACACGGACGACATCAACACCTCACTCCATCTAGCCAGTGTTCCGAATTGCTTGAAAGAAATAACTGTCATTCCTCTACCCAAAAAACCACAGCCAACAACTCTGAATGACTACCGACCAGTTGCTTTAACCTCAACAGTAATGAAGTGCCTGGAGAAGCTGGTCAAAGATCATATAGCAAAGAAATAAACTTTCAAGACCGGAAAAACAAACTAGCAAAAACCACCGCTAATTCAAAAGACAAGAACTCAACTCAGGCCAGTCCAAAACGTAAAAAACATGAAAAACAACAAATTTTATTAAGCCACTGTAAAAGCTTTTCGTTAGTACCTTGCACTAACTTCTTCAGACAAGCAAAACATTCCCACCATTGCAAGTGAGTTTAAATACCAGCATTGAAACACTTAACCACGCCCCTTGCTCTCCCTTTAGCTCCTTAAAGGTACAGATCACTGCTAACTAAGGTGCATTTGCAATTCTCTATTAACATAATAAAAAATAAAAAAATTCATACACCAAGACTAATAATAGGCTTTGAAACTGAAAGAAACAAGCCCAATATTTTGATTATTAAACTGTATAAAGTAGATAAATATGTAAAATATATAATAACATAAAAATGTAAAATATATAATAACATAAAAATAAAAATAATATTCAACCTACAGCATAAATACTAATAATGGAAGCGTGACTATTCCTAATCAAAAATTACCTATGCATACATTGCATCTTGCCTGCTTTCAAGTAAAATAACTAATGTAATAATTATAATAAATACAATAAAATGAATGCATACTGTCCTAAGTATCTAAATAACTAGAACAGCTACCCAAGAAAAATAATATAATATTAATCATATCTCACTAAATAATAAAAATAATAATATAAAATATGACATGTAACATATAATATAACATAAATTTAGTCTACTCAGTATATGTTTAATACCGTCATTAAATAAAACAGGTCTAAAAGCTAGCATATCTAGACCTAAAATTACTAAGTAATAAAATATGAATCAATAATATATATTGTAAAATAATGATGATGTATAATCATAGCAATAACTGATAACTATTAACCCTCCACCACTGTCGACTAATAAAGAGTTATGAAACCATTAATTTGTCGACTCTCATTTTTCATTTTTTGACTCTCATTTTAAAAATTGTGAGAATAAACAGCTTGTCACCTCTTCAAACTTTTAAGTTTTAAAAAACAACTAATGGATAACGAGCTGTTAAGACCAGGGGGGGGGGGGCATATGCTCCCAATCTTAATTGCCAAAGAAGCTCTTTACATTCTAATCTATATGTCTCGGGTCCATACGAATTGGTATTATACAGTTGATCTATAACCATAAATGTAAACTCATGGTTTGGGTTGTTCTGAATGTGCACACCCAAAGCATTGTCCATTTTCATTCTTCTTATGGCATACAAATGCTCGTACATTCTTTCCTGGAGTTTCCTCTCAGTCTTGCCAATGTAAAAACTGGGGCATGATGAACATTGAGCAAAGGTATACCACTTGGGTACTGGAACAAGTGAAACGTCCCCTGATGAGGAATTTCCTGTTCTTAACTGTAAAGGCTGTACCTGCCTGGACAACTCTGCAATACTTGCAAATATTACATTTATACATGCCTGATCTTGGTATTACTAAATTTCGCGCAGATTCCAGAATATTTTTGATGTTGGCGCCCCTTCTGTATGTTATCAATGGGGCTTTATCAAAAATTGGACCTCCAAGTAACTCAGGGGATAGCAATCGCCAATTCCTCTTAATTATAGTAACTATGTCATTGGCATCTGTGTTAAAATAAAATTGGACCTGGACGTGTTTCCTTGAGAATCAGGGCATGCATGTGATGGTGAATGACTCAGTTCAGGAACAACATGACTCAAGATAGAAGAAAGATAGCCATTAGCTCTCTTGGTCTTAACTTCAAAACACAACTCATCAGTCAAGATTTCTGGATAACCTCGACCCAGAAATAAATTGGCTATGAAGTCACACTCTTCCAAAAATTCACTATCCCTTGACACCATCCTAGCTGCTCTTACAAGTTGTCCTTTGACTATAGCCTTTTCCTGGTGAAGCGGATGGTCACTATCATAATGTAGATAAGAATTAGAGAAAGTTGATTTCCAATGGATTCTGGCTTCAAACTGACCTAGACTTCTGTCTTTATAAAGTTCCATATCCAAATAGGATATCTTCTCCATGTCTATTGTACAAGTACATTTCAAAAAGTCAGACGAATTATTGAAGCCGATCACTAGGTCTTCGGCTTCTTCCAGTGAGCCATTAAACAAGATAAAAATGTCGTCCAAGAATCTTATGTACAGAACAACTTTCTCTTGAATAATATTATTAGGAAAGGCAACCGTCCTTCCCCAATGAGTCATGACCAAATTAGCTACACTGGCACCACACGGACACCCCATAGGCACACCAATCAACTGATGGAACCATCTGTTATTGAATGTGAAATAGTTACATGTCAAAATAATACTCAACAATTTGCTCACCATAGATATCTCTTTGGGTGGAGCTTGGTAATAAATCATCTCCAATTGAATCCATTCAAGTGCTACCTCATGGGGAATTGAATATAAATCAATGATGTCAGTGGTCAGAAAATAGGCATTTCCTTCAAAGGTAGCTAGTCCAACTTCCAGAAAGGACCAAGAATCTCTGGCTATGTGTGGTACCTGCGATACATATTGTTTGAGGATGGTGTCTACTACCTTCGCTGCTGCATAGGTAATACTACCCTTCACGTTCACTAATTGGCGCATAGGGGGATCACCAATACTTTTATGAATCTTGGGATTCCCAAATAATGCTGGAATGCGTGGTGAGGGTACTGAAATAAAATTGTAAATGTCCATATCCAGAGACCCACTAATGAACATGTCTTCAAAGTATGACCACACATGGTTCATACTAATATTCAATTCATTCTTGGATACTTCTCTATAAGTCTCTGTAGAAAGTATCGCTAAAGTCTATCTATATATTCATCCTGTTCCATAGCTACTAATCCACCTCCTTTGTCAGGTTTCATTATTCTGATAGAAGAAGAACTGAGAGCTTCCAGTGAGTCCAATTCAGTTTTGGAAATGTTGAAGTGGGTCTGTTGTTTACACTTAAGCAAATTCCTAATGTCCACATCACACATGTGTTCGAACACTCCCAAGCAAGGGGCCAAAGGTGGATTATATGTACTTGGAATGTGATACATAGGCCTTGGTTGGACCGTCTCTCCCAATAAAAGGGCCAAGTTCAACTTTCTCACAAAAATTTTAAGGTCTAAAATTGATTTATCAACACTAGCACGTCTAGAGGGTATAAAAGTTAAGCCCTTGGCTAAAATGTCAACAAGGGGTTGGGAGAAAACAACATTTTAATAATTATATATTTTGAAGTCCTTCCCTGTGTTATATATCACTTCAAAGGGTTTATTTGATCGGGTATTAGAAAATCTAATATCTTCCATCAGTTCTTTTTCGATTTGTATTTGTTTCTCGTCATTCTGCTCGATGTTTGTTGAGGAGACAAGGCTTGTGTTTGAAAATCTACCCCGACCAATCCTGTATCAAATTGACTTGGATTATCAATATTATCTCCCTGCTCCATCCACTCCTAGACTCGGTCTCTCTTGAATGGCCCCCTTGTTCTGCTCCATAACTGGTGTTGTATCGCCCTCTCCACAGGGCCTCACTGGATGTTTCGGTAGATTAGGGTTAATTTTCAGAAAATTACCCTGAGACTTAGGGGGTTTTGGATATGTAACACCATCCTTATAAGCCTTAATGTCTCTCTCTAATTTTTTTACTTTAGTTGAGGTAATCTTTGTTATATAGTGGTCAATACTAGTATATGACCTTTCATATTCAAGTCTGTACCTTGGGAAACAAACATCAGTTTTTATCTCTTCATCTAACACGGATAATTCGTTATTCAACTCATTAATGGTCTCTTGATAATGTTCACTAATTAGGTTCTAGTCGAGTTCTTGGCTTTTGAATTAGCGGTGGTTTTCGCGAAGATCATATAGCCTCAGTCTTACCTGTGACACTGGACACACTGCAATTTGCATACAGTACAAACCGCAGGACGGGATGCCATCTCACTAGCTCTCCATGAAACACTGACCCACTTAGAAGGCAAAAACTGCTATGCAAGACGGCTATTCATCGATTTCAGTTCTGCCTTCAATACTGTCATCACTCAGAATCTGATACCGAAGCTATTTCAACGGTGCATAGACTCTCATTTATGCAATTGAATTCTGAGCTTCCTTACTGAAAGGCCTCAAAAGGTTCATGTGGGAGACAACAACTCTGGAGGTATCATCCTGAACACAGGAGTACCACAGAGGGAGTGTCTTAAGCCCTCTACTTTTCACTCTCCTGACACATGACTGCATGGCCACACATGAGATGAATAGAGTCATCAACTTTGCGGATGACACTACTATTATAGGCCTAGTCAAAGATGGGGAGTAGGAGGCCTACAAGAAAGAGATTGATCAACTACTGGTCTGGTGTGACAGCAACAATCTAGCACTGAATGTCAACAAGACAAAGGAACTGATTGTTGATTTCAGAAGATCTCAAGTACCACACAAACCTCTAGTGATTGAAAGTGATGACAGTAGAAAGGGTCAAGAGTACAAAGTTCTTGGGTGTTTATATCACGGAGAACTTATCCTGTTCAGTCCATGTATCCAGCATACTCAAAAAAGCTCAGCAGCACTTGCACTTTCTAAGGAAACTTAGGAAGGGAAAATTACCAAGCTCTGTACTTTCAGACCTTTTATAGGGGCACCATTGAAAGTGTCCTGACCAACAACATTGCAGTTTGGTATGGAAGCTGTAACAATCGGGATCGGAAGGCTCTCAAGAGAGTTGTAAGGTCAGCAGAAAGAATCATTGGCACCTCCCTTACACCTCTGGAGGATCTACACAAATGCCAGTGCATCGACAGGGCCAAAAAGATTTTCAGTGATCCAACACATCCTACCAATGGTCTGTACACTCACCTGTCCTCAGGCAGGAGATACAGGAGCCTGCATTGCAAGACCACCAGACTAAAAAACAGTTTATTTCTGCTCTCCATTAGACTGTTGAACTCTTGGGAAAAACAAACCATGACGTCTGTTACATAACTAGCCTATCAAGGGGGTTGTTTTATGGATGTGCAATAACTAAGTGCAGTACTAAGGTAACTCACCTGTACACTGAAGGACTGTAAAGTGCAATATACAAACTGTGCAATAATTCAGTCTATTCATAGATATGCTGCTGTTTTAATTTTATTTTGACAATATTACCTTCATATCGTTCCTTGACTTCCTGGTCTCCTGTTCTGGGATGAGTGTGGGTCATTGCTGTCTTACTTTACTTACAAATTGCTACTTATTAAAATTTTACTGTGATGTTTTATTAATTTTTCTTTGTATGTGCAACAGTTTCATGCATTGAGAATGAAGCATTGTAATTTCGTTCAGGTACACTGCTGTGTAGTTCTGAATGACAAAGTTTTCTTTGACTTGACTTTGACCTAGGAAGGCCTTACTGTGGCTGGGCAACTAAGATCAGATTTCCAAGTTCAAAAGGATCATTTCCTTGCTTACTACTATTTATTCCTTCAACATTTCTTTTCAAGTACTCTGTAGTGAATTTTTAAAATCTGACTGCTCATTACCTTGCCAAGAAACAGATTCCCCGTTCCTTCTCTTCCCTATTACATCTCCAATATTTGCTGTCTACCTGAGGGGGGGGCGCATTCCACTTTTTTGGCTTTCTCCACCCAAGTTATTTGCTCACAATACCTTGGTTCCTTTGCTAATTTCCTCCTGTAAATTGCAGCCTATTCTTCCCTACTTGCAAGCATCCCTATTGATAAAATCTATTTCTTCATTCCTACACTCTTTTAGTCCTTGTAGTTTTTTTTTTTTTTTGCTTTTTTATGAATATAATCTGGTTGTTACTGTTCTCTTGAAACACTTCCACCCAGAATCATCTGTGCCTTTATCTGCTGAACCCCCATGGCATCATCATCCTTTTCTACTTTTGATTTATAACATTTTGCTTGAGCTGGGTATTTGAGCCATAACTAGGTAGGTTTAAAGTACCCCTTCAAATCAAGTAACGCTTGAACACCTTGTTCTGTGGTGAGAAGGAACTTTTCCTGCTTTGCCCTCTTCACCTTCCAAATAAATTCCTTCAACTCATTTGTCATGCAAAAATTCTACAGCTGCTGTTGGTACAAATATGCTTGACAAGCTCTGTAAGGCTAAATGGGCTGAAAACATTTTCACTGATTGTGTTTTACTATTCATGTTCATAATCGAGAGCTTCCTGTTTCTTTCAGCCCTGTTTTCTTGTTGGTCATTAGTGAAGCCTCTGGCCTCTGACCCCTCCAGTGGACAACATTCTTTTGGATAATGGTGTGGTCCTTGCAGGTTAAATGCGCCGTGCCTCCAGTCAGGAGACCTTTCATAGAGTCTCAGGTACTGATGCCTGAACTGTGATAAGCAGAGGGGTAGAGCAGTATCCATGTGTTTGTTATGGGTGAGGATCTCTCTACACTAGGAAGGTAGTAGAACAAATCAATGTCAAGTGTCTGTAGATGACATGAGATCTCCAAAGCAGCTACCTTGACAAACCATTTGGACTATAAATTTAGTCCATCTGGGCTGAATACTTTATGGGTCTTTTTTTTTTTTTTTTAAGTCCTGTCAACCCGCTACAGACAATGTCTTCAATGACTGAGGGCCTTTTTTGAGAAGAGAAGAAAATAACCTCACCCTGAAATGGTTTCTGTTTGAGTTGGGTGAACTAGTATATGTTGGCAAGTTCTCTCGTCTTGTATTGAGTCAGACATTGAGGCCATTTTATTCTCTGATTTCTCACCAGAGAACGTCTCTTTAAAAGAAACCCTTTGTAAGATGAAGCCTTCTAAGAATTCTGTCTGGCTGAATTAAGGTATAAAGACTTCATTGGCCTGCCTAAAACCAAAACTTCTAGCCATTCCCTTCAGTCTTAAAAGTTCTACAAAATGCACTTGGTGTATCCAGATACTTGTCCCTGATTCCAAGAAGTCTGACCAGTTTTATAGGGTTCAGTACTTCAGCCAGAGAACTCTTGTAAAACCTTTTGTTGATATCCAGCTGTGGTGTCCCTGGATTTTAGGCAGGAACTGTTCTGTCTTCTTCCAGGAATCTCCATCCAGTGACAAAGCTGGCATGATTCCCAAATGTTCTGGGGAGAAAACTTGCACCTCTGCTACCTTGATCATTAGGTGATTTGTTGTGGTTGTATATTGAAGCACCAGGAATCCCTCCTCACCTAGCTGATGTCTTAACACAGTGACGGAGATGCTAGAATATTCGCAATCTGAGTTCTCAGCTTGCCAAGCACTCCATGAAATGTTGATATAGTGAATTGGATTTGTCATGCAGATCACCAGCTAAAGAGGTCTGTTAGAAGATGTGCCTTACTGGTGACTAATCCCCTTCTATCAGCCCAACATAAAAAGAGTTCGAGTGAAGTAGAAAGGGAAAGCTGTCCTGAATGGTGGTTCTTTCAGTCTGACGTTTGCCAGAAAATATATTACCAAACCTGATAACCTTGCGTCAAGTAAGAAAAGGGTATTTCCCAAAAAGATAGAAATTTGGTACAGAAAGAAATGCAAAACTGGGCAGATGGATATGTTTGGGGCTGTCAGGGCCATGGCAGCCAGAGGGAACAGCTGTGACTCAGTCTGTTTTTTCCCTGTCCCCTTCTACCCCAACCCTTGCTCCCTCTTCTCCCATAATGATTGGGCCCATCTGACTTTTGTGCAAAAAAAATGACAGATAATCAGCCAAGGCCACTGGGTCTTCAGGAGTATGTTATAGGTACAGATTACAATTTCTAAGCAGACCAGTTTCTCAGAAGTACAAGAAACTGTATACCAAAGGGAGAAGTAGAGGGTTTTATTCAAGATTCTGTACTATAGATATATATTCTATACTTTCTTCTCCGTTCGGTGTTTCCTTATTAATATGACTTCCAGCAGGTGTGAAACCATAGCTGTCCATTTGGGGGAGATGGGGATATGTATATTAACATTTTTCAAAAAATAGTGACATCGCATGGCATACACACAAGCCACAATCTATCATTTTCTGTTCCTACATGCTTTTCTGGTCACTGCAGATTTAAATATCATCTGCCTTCACAATCCCATTGCCAGGTGAGGTTGAAGGTTTTCTGAAATTCAAGCAGGGGCTGCCCATACTGTTTTAGCTCCTTGCCCTTTGGCTTGGGTACTACACCCAGAATATTTGCCAGATGCTTGGCTCCAGCAACTGCAGGATCAAGGGCATTCACATCTGCCCCTCTCTAAACATCTGTTTCAAGCAGCTACCCTACATGAGGTCTGGAAGGTGCTCTGTAGGCTACACTTCATTGCTTCAGAACCTGGAGTCTATTTCTATCTGCCTGTCCCTCGCTGTCTATCTCTGAACTTATCAAAATTCACCTCACTGCATATGAAACAAGTACTACTGGTCTCAGGCAAGCAGAGGACTTTCCTTCCTCCAGACATGGTGCTTTTCTTGTTGCAATACCACTTGACATTTTCATGGGTGCTCTTAAAAAGTTTAAGATATTTCCAGCATCTTTGTAAGTGCCACTGGCAGTACTATAAATGAGGATGCTACAGTGGTACCTAAGGAACTGATGGTTTTAAATCAGCAATGCTGATCTACTGCAGTCCCATTTCCCTACTACCCTACATACAGGAAGAGCTCCCTTAGGTAAGATAATAATTCCAGCTCAGTCTTGGGACTGTATGTAAAACTGACCCCTCCTCAGGTACAGTCTGAAAAAGTGCATGTGGGACACATGAGAATCCAGGGCATCTGGAATAAAGACTTCAGGGGGGGAACATGTCACTTGAAAGAGAATGGCAGTTGTCATAATCCTGAGGGATATTCAAACTCATTTGGAAATGAGGACCCTGACATATCTTTAAAGAAATTGACAGTCGTAGTACAGTGTGTGTGTGTGTGTGTGTGTGGGGGGGGGGGGGGGGTGGAGTCTCAGTCTTACTGTGATTTGTAGCAGACAAGTTTGGTATCTAGCACAGGTGCAAAGCCTACATCCCTTCGCAAGATAATGATGTAGCAGAAAAGCTGAGCAGGGCTCATACCCATATAAATAGATATTAAACAGATGTCTTCTTTTCCTGGACTTTATTACAGATGGGGTGTGCCAGAAATAAGACCCTTTTGCTTTTCTGTACAGCAGGCAGGTCAGGCATTTTGCACCAGGATCCTGTTTCCAGGAACTACTGTTTGACAGATGCCTTCTCCGTAATATGGATACTTCAGTTTCTTTATGCATCCCCTCTTATACAGTTAATTCCCAGGATATTGCAGAAGTTAAGGGAGGAGAAGCCATAAAACGCTTTTAGTAGCTCCATATTTCGCTGTTTCCATTTTGTTCCCCCTCATGCTGAATTTGTCAAAGTCTGAGCCAAAACTGTTGTCCAGGGTTTGTAGACATTTTGACTCTGAACAGAGTCCTTGCTGAACCACAGCCTGACAGCTGTAATGCTGGCAGTTACTGATTTTGTCAGTATTCAGTTGCCACATGGGTAGTACTGCCCTGCTACTCTCCCCCTTGCAGTCTGGGAAAGCTTTATCATGCTTGAGTAGTGCATTCTGCTGCTTTGTTTTTATTCTGATTAGAAATGTTGTATACGCTTTTTTTTTTTTTTTTTTTTTTTTTTTCTTTGACTAGAACAATAAGGCCTATTGATTAAAAACTTCATTTTGAAGATGTTCTTCGTGTTTCACTGTTGCAGTCATCATGTTTGGGTTATCCCTGCCAGGGTAGCCCTCAGTTGGCCCGAATACCAGAGGCTTAGTATTTCTGCGTCAGTTGCTGTTGCTTCAGGACTGACGTCAGGTCGTCAGTGGTATAAAATCAGGCAGCTGATGCCATTACATCAGTCTTTCTTGCAGAGGAGCCCAAAGCAGAAGCAGTTCGCACGAGTGCCGGTTGGCCTGAGTTTTCGTATCCGAATTTGAAGTCTTCTAAAGCTAAGCACCCCATTGGAGAACCTTTTTTTCTTGCTCTAACCGATGTCAGAAAAAGTTAACAATTGCCTCGCCTGTGGAAAGCTAATACCACACCGAGATTTCCATTCATACTGCGTCACCTGTTTAGCCCAGACCACAATGTCCCTTTTGTGATTTGTTCAACGCCAGAACTATAGGTCGTCGGGCCCTTATCCTAGCTAAATACTTTCGCTCTCAATCTCCATCTCCATATTCCTAAATAGCTTCAGTAAGCCATCCGACTACCTATCTTTCTGAAAAAACATAAGGATAAAGACAGAGGCAGACCGCACAGGTCCAAAACTGACGAAGATGCTTCTGTTAAGCTAGTCACCAGTTCGTCAGTACTCCGTGAGGTGCTTTTGCAGCCCCTGATGCCCGCTTCTCTGGATTCACAGGCCACTACTGAGACCCGTTTGGAGTCCGGTATGCTGCGAGACTCTTTGACTAAGGATCCTGCAGATGTCTCTACCTTAGATGGGTCCGGAGCCGCTGCATCGTCTTCCGAGGAAGTTCTTCACATTACCCATACTCGACACAAACCGACAACTTCTTTTGCGTCTTCAATTCTTTCTAAAACTACCGAGTTCCTAAGGCCCCAGGGTATGTACTACGCCTAAAAAACAGACGACCCAAGCTCTGGCACCTGCTTCCATGCCTCCGTGTCAAATGCTTAAAATGTCGGAAGACCTTATGCTGATTAGGGGAAGGCCAGCCTGCCCCTTCTAAAAGAAAGAGAGACTTGTCCCCTGCAGCCTTATCTAAGCAGGAGTCCAACGACTCGTAGGTTTCTGATTATGAAGACATGCCCTTGTCTGCTTATGAGGATTCAGATGCAGAGGAATCCGTTCCTTCTGCCTCTCCTCCAGAGGATTTTTCTTTTGGTGAAACCCTACGTACTTTGAGAGAGCATTTCCATTGGGAATGCCAGGATTCTCCTCAGTCCAAAAAGAGACACTGGGAATTTTTAGGTTTACCACAGCACAGACCCTTAACTATTCCTCCTGTCTTGGAAGTTGTGGATGATGTTTTCATGAAGTCCAGCTTAACTCCTGACACCCTACCACCTGCTCCCAGGAAACCTGACAGTAAGAGTCCCTGACTCTCACAAATTTCTCTTCAAAAATCCTACTTTTGACCCAGAGGTCATCTCCCAAGGGACCTAAAGGAATAAAAGTTAAGAATCCCACCCCTTCAGACAGGGATTCTCAAGCTTTAGACAGATGCGGTAAAAAAGTATACACTTCTGTAACTCTTGCCATTAGCGCTTTAAATTGTCAGTTCCACATGTTGAAATACCAGCAACATACAATGGAACTTCTTAAACAGAAATTATCTACCTTTCCAGCTTCTGCAGAAAATAAAGAATTAACAGGAGCTTATGCATTCTGCAAGCCAAGTTACTAAACACACTCTGCAATATGGGTTTGATGCCCTGGAAGCATCCTGCAGGGTTCTGTACTTAGAAGGCATGCTTGGCTTAAGGAACAGACCTTGCCAGACCATGTCAAATTAAAATTATTGGATGGCTTATGATGCCCGTGCCCTGGCCCAGCAGTCAAGGAGCCTCAATCCTCACCACTAACACCAGAGAGAGCATTTCGTATATGAGGAAAGGATAACAAATACACACAAAGTGCAATTTCCCTTAAGAGCAAATAGAGATCACAGTCAGTCCAGGGCTGGTCACTCCATTGCTCCTTTTACACTTGGAGCAATAAAGGACATTCCATATGTAAATTCTGGTCATTAACTTTAGCCTTAAAACAATAGGCAGGAAGCCTTCATCTAGCCGGATTGGAGCAGAGTTTAGATCAAAGGATCACAACATGCTTTTAGTGGGTCAATAGAGAGCACTGTTGCCACATTTTTGTAACAGCATTTTTTTCATTTAAGACAACAAGCCTGTGATTCACATTCATATTTACAAATAATAGAATTATCTATAAAATTCTATCTGGCTAGGGTGGCAGCCTTTACCTTTCTCTACCAGTCTTCACACGCCCCATTGAACAAAGACAATTTGTTTGGCGCCAAGGCAGAAGAGGTTTTAAAAAAGATGGAAGAAAAAGCTAAATCTGTGCAGACAGACTTTTTTTTTTTTTTTACAAGTCCAGTCTCAGAGATTCAGTAGGCATTGCCCCTCCAAGCACTGGTCCTTTCCAGCCCCATCAAGGCCGGCTCAGACTAGATCTTAGGCAAGCAGACCCCCCCCCCCCCCCCCATACAGCAGTCCCAGGGAATGCAGAGATCTAAGCAATGAAGTACCTCCACTTCTAAAGCAGGGAGTGCTAAGCCACCCCCTTATGGCAAGATTTCACAATGACTTTTCAACTCCACCCCTTACCTCTGCCCTCCCGCTTGTGCCCCCACGAGGAAAACTTGCCTCCCATGCAGAAAACTGGGCCTCCATCACCAACATCTGATGGGTCCTCAACATAGTGTCCCAGGGGTACAAATTTTATTTCCACGCACTGTCAACCCCAAAAGGGTTCCCAGGTCTTCCTCCAAACCAGTGGGCAGAGGCCCAAAACCAATTTCATTCCCTGCTCTCCATGAGGAACAATACAGCCTGTGCCTGCAGACCAGATAGGCCAAGGTTTCTATTCCAGACTTTTCCTGGTACCCAGAAAAGAGAGCACCTGGCGCCCAATCTTAGATCTATCAATTCTAAACACCTTCCTGGTGATACCAAAATTCAAAATGCTCACCCTTCAGCATCTTCTTCCTGTGCTATCCAGAGATGCTTGGTTAGCCATCCTAGACCTAAAGAGGCCTATCTGCACGTCCCAGTCAGGGACTCCTGCAGGAAATATCTACATTTCAGGGCGGGGCCTATGCACTATCCGTTCTCTGCACTTACATTTGGGTTATCCACTGCTCCCAGAGTTTTCACAAAATGCTTGGCTCCAGCCATTGCTTTTTGCAGACAAAGAAATATTCAAATTTACCCCTACATGGATGACTACCTGATTCAGGCAGTCAGGAAAAGTTATTGCAACACCTGACCTTTGTAAAGGACCTGCAGATCTCACTGGGGTGAACTATAAATGAAAAGAACTCCAAACTAGTCCCCAGTCAAAAAATTGTATTCCTGGGAGCAAGCCTGGACACAGCATCCCAGATGGCATTCCTTACTCCAGAAAAACAAGCCTATCTGATAGGCTGTTTCTTTCAACTAGCCATCAGAACCCAGTTATCCGCAAGGAAAATCCTGAAAGCTCATGGCTTCCTGCATTCTCCTAATTTCGTATGCCAGACTGCATATGAGGAAACTTCAGTGGTACTTAAAAAGCCTTTGGTGTCAACATTCTCAGGACCTGGAAACTGTCATACCTATGATACATTGTCTAAGGAAAGATTTTCTTTGGTGGGCAGCAGCATGCAACCACAACAAGGGCCTTCCCTTTTCACAACCCAAAGCCGCCCAGACCTTAACCACAGACGCATCAGACTATGCCTGGGGTGCACACCTGGACAGCAGGTGCATTCAGGGCCACTGGAGCTCAAATCAAATACATCTGCACATCAACCAAAAAGAGATGCTAGCTGTTCAGCATGTTCTGACAGTTTTCAGACCCCTACTCTCTCCGGGGCCTCTCCTAATCAAAACAGACAACACCACAGTGATGTGGTAGATCAACAGGCAGGGAGGAACTCACTCTTATCCACTCTGTAGGCTAGCCATGACCCTTTGGCACACGGCTTCAGTCATGCAAATTCACCTGCTAGCACACTTCCTGCCAGGCAACCAAAACTAACTTAAGCAGAAATTAACTAGACCCACACGCGTGGCAAACCACAACACCTTCAGCCTTCTAACCCAGAAATGAGGTACCCTGAAGATGGACCTATTTGCCTCCCACAACAACCACCAGCTCAGCAAATTCTGCACCAGGGAACCTCACAGCAAGGCCTGGAAAGTGGATGCCCCATCCTTCCAATGGATAAAACTCTCTCTGTGCATTTCCCCCTCTTCAATGGTATTACTGAAAATAAGGGAGGAAAAACCAAGAGCAATCCTGATTGCCCCAGACTGGCCACGCCAACATTGGTACCCAGTACTGTGCAGTCTGTCACAGTTTCCTCCATGGCACCTCCCTCAGATCCCTACTCTCCTGACCCAGCAGAAGGGAGAATTCTTGCATCCACAGTTGCAGACCCTGAACCTGGCAGCCTGGCATATTCCTTGTCTTCTCCTCCAAGTAAGTAAGTCCTGGACGTTGTACGTGAAGCCAGACGTCCCAGCACTAGAAAATCCTATGCTATCAAGTGGAAAAGGTGTATTGCTCCTGGATCCAGGCTAAAGGAGATGAAACAGCACAGCCCTCCTTACCTCTTATCCTGGATTACCTAGCAGACCTACTTCGCAAGGGCCTGTCCTTTTCTTCTGTTACAGTTCATGCATCTGCCATCTCTGCTCTTTACAGCACAGATGTACCTCTCTTTTCTCACCCTCTCATCAAGCAGTTTCTTAGAGGGTCTAACAACTTAAGGCCACCCGGAAGAGCCCCTCCCCCTGCTTGGGACCTTAACTGTGTGTTGGAAAAGCTCATGCTTACCACCCTTTGAGCATGCAGCTTCAGCAGAGTTAAAATTCCTCTCTTGGAAATCAGCTTTGCTTCTGGCCATCACTTCAGCTAGAAGAGTGTCTGAGCTACAAACACTCATGGCTGTGGAACCTTTCATCATTTTTCATCCTGACAGGGTCTCCCTCAGGACAAACCCAACTTTCATGCCTATGGTGATGTCCAGTGTGGCTCTCAATCAAACTATTCATTTGCCCACCTTTTTCCCTAAACCTCAAAATAAGGGGGAGAGGATCCTGCACTCCATAGATGTGCACAGACAGCTCAGTTTCTACCTGGATAGGATTAAGCCTTTTAGGAATACTGACCAGTTACTAGTCAGCTTTGCAGCAGGGGCGGAGGACAAGGCCATATCCAAACCATTTCCAAATGGATTGCACACTGTATCCATTTCTGTTGCAAACACTAAGGGAACCCCCACAGGGGGTCAGGACACATTCCACTAGGGCTACTTCCACCTATGCAGCTTTTCTCAGAGGGGTCCCTACCAGGGACATCCTGTAGGCTGCAACATGGAATTATGTTCATACATTCACCAAGCATTACCACCTGCCTATCTTTTTCAAATCCAGGACAGGTTTTGCAACTGCAGTCCTGCAGGGCATACTAGCCAGCCCAAACAATTTTTGACTGCCTCTACCCTTTTCTTCAGCTTTGGGAATCAACCCAAGTGTGATGACTGCAACAGTGAAACACGAAGAACATAGTACAGTTGTGTACACTTACCATAAATGTAGATGTTCAAGTGTATTCACTGTTGCAGTCGTGCCCCCCCATCCTCCTTGTCTCTCCGTCTCTCTCCCTCTTACTCACTCATTACAGTGCTATTTGGTATTTACTTTCTGCTGGTGGTGTTCTTCCATCATAACCTAGCTCCCTGTTTGGGGGCTCCTAACATTTGGGGCAAGAAAAACTGATGTAATGGCATCTGCTGCTTGATTTTATACCACTGATGACCTGAAGTCAGTCCTGGAGCGACAGCAACAGACGCAGAAATACTAAGCCTCTGGTATTCGGGTGGACTGAGGGCTACCCCTGGCAGGATAACTCAAGTGTGATGACTGCAACAGTGAATACACTCGAACATCTACATTTATGGTATGTATACCCAACTGTCCTTTGTGTACACTTACCGTAAATGTAGATGTTAGTGTATTCAGTGTTGCCGTCCTGGTTTCCCTCCCTCCCTCCATCCCCTTTTTTCTCTCTGTCTCTCTCCTTACAAGAAACTTTTTGGTGTTTACTTTCTACAGGTGGGGTTCTTCCACCATATACTGGCTCCCACTTTGGGGCTCCTGACAGCTGGGGCAAGAAAAACTGATGTAATGGCGTCAGCTGTCTTATTTATACTACTGACGACCTGACATCAGTCCTGAAGTGACAGCAACAGACGCAGAAATACTAAGCCTCTGGTATTCGGGCCTATTGAGTGCCACCCCTGGCGGGAAAACCCAAATGTGATGTCTGCAACAGTGAATACATTCAAACGTCTACACTTATGATAAGTGTACACAACTGTACTTTTTGACAGCTTGTTGCTGTTAAATTTTTTCTTTTGAGTTATGGTTATTTGATGTGATTGAGTAGGATTACAGCATTTTACACAATTTTTTTAGTTTATCTCATTCACTCTTCTGGAGCTCAGGAAGTTTGCACTGTAACTCCCAATGGGTGGAGCCTCTGCCTTTTGACAATCAAATTATGCCCTTACATTTCAAACAAATGTTCATATCTCTGGAACCTTAAGGGTTATGAAAGAAGTATAAATGGCAAACTCTTCAGCACAAGCTATTTTTATAGTGGTAGTATTATTTAGGTTCTAGGTCTTAAACCGAATTTTATAAACCAGAGTAAACACAAATTACATTTGTGGTATTTTGCAAACAACATACAATATTTCAGCAGCCGCTAAAGTTGCACACATACTGCCGGCAAGATTTTTTTAATCTAGGTGAGAGTTTTCATATGAGGCTGTTGAGTTGTGTGTTGCTTGGTTGTTGAGATATTTAGAATGATGTGAAAATTATAGTTACAAAAAATTAATATCTTAAAAATAGATATCTATTTACCTGCATGAGACAAGAGGACAGAGGTGAAATATTAATGTAGGGAGTTTGCCATTGTGTAAGCTTTAAGATGAAATCTTTTAAGAACATGTACATAGCATGGTTTTGGAATTATTAATGCAAATATTAACAAACAGTATTCAGCACCTGGAGGCATTACTCAAATGTAATGAGTTAAAATGCAATTGTGGTGCCATTTTTTATGTTAAACATTACTGACAGGATTTTTTTCATCTGCTTGATTTATTTCTTGTCTAATACTGTTGTAGGTTGTATCGATTAATGTGGACTGAAACTAGCCCTTTTGGTTTACAAAATCAGGGTAGCATTGTGCTTTGATCTGTTATCGAATATTCAATTTTCTTAGTGCAGTGTTTAGAGTAGTAGCCCTACAAAATAGTCTTTAGATTGCCGTTTAGAGAGAGAACTGTGGGGTTTGCCCATCTTCTTACTGGGCTTGACCTTGCAACCTGTATTTGGTATTAAGCTGGCCTGTTTCTTGTCCCCTGACTTGATGAACTCCAACACCCCCTCACCCAAACAACACCTCCCCATCTGCACTTAAAAATTGAAAGAATCAAAAAAAAGTCTTCAGCTTGTGATTCTGCAGGAGTCTGAGCTTTGGGCAGGGCTATCAAACCACTCACCTTTTACCTCCAGTTCCACTAGTGTGATTGTAGTACCACAACTGTGCATGACCCAAGGGTCAAACACATCCTCCTGGGTTGTACCATTGTCTGCTGCAGTATGGGAGAACGAAACTCTAGGTGCAGTCCGGGTTGCAGAATCTCTGGCCAGATTTGTGACTTCCCCCGGGGGCTCTCCACTAGTGTAGTGCATGCCAGAAAGAGACAGCAGACCATCCACTTGGTCGGGCAGCAGTCTCAGAGAGTAACCATTTTGAATTTCTGGACCCAGAAGAGCACGTCCTGAAATATGGGGAGTGACCGAAAGATCAGACTTGCATATACTAAGTTTGAGATGCCATTTCTCAAAATATTCCCTTTTCTCCTAGGTATGGCCGTCTTGGGGTTGGTATATCCAAGATTGGGGTGGGGGAATTGCCCTCCCTGCAAAAAGTTGTTGTAAGGAGAAGAGCGATTTTCAATATTAGCTCTTTTCTGGGTTTTGGGTCCTTTTCTTTTTTGTAGCAATTGGCATTGCAAGTGCTGACATTTCAATAGGGAGCCATCTTTGAGTGGTTTCCCACCTAAGATGCTGACTGTAGATAGATTTGTGGTGCAGGCAGTTGGTTACAGAGTGCATACCCGTTTTATAATAATGCTGTAATTTCCAACCCCAGTCAGTCTAAGGATCCTCTCCTTTTTTTGAAGGGTACCCTGTGTCTGAAGACTGTGACCTACTGTGTTGGATCACTTGGTTCCTGTGATGAACAGGTAAAGGAATCCAGATGGATATTTTCTTTTTCCCTACTTTGATCCCAGCATTGGGAGGGGTCTTCTAGAAAGCTTCTAGATGTCCTTCGTGTTTTTGTTGCTCTGTTCATTGAGGCTTTGCCCAAGAAAGGGTTTAAGAAATTATGGGTGTGCATGGCCTTGCCAGTCCTCCAGGCCATTTTGTTTGTGGACCCTGCTTCAGTGTCCTCATTGACTTTTGCAAATAAGACCATGTCGTTGTCTTTGTGCCAGTTCTCAGATTAACTAGGCAAGTGGCTAGATCATAAGGAAAATGTCTGGCACAGTCCAGCTCGATAATTTTACTGTTTAACTACCAGTGTTTTATGTGGAAGGTTGTGTTGAGAAGAATGTACGGTTTAGATGAGCTTGCAGCATCATTGCCTACAGAGCAAAAGGTCTATGTGTTGAGAAACATCAGAAGCAATATCTTAAATGTTAAAACGTGCTTTAAAAAATGCCCTTAAGGAGGCTGATATTGTTTCTAGAAAATGCACAGCATTTTAAGTGGTGGTTAGGAGGCATGCTTAGTTACCCTCCCAGAATTTTTCTGATGAGAGAAAAAAATGAGATTGTGAATGCTCCTTTCAGTCTGTGTTTGGTACTGCAGCTGATGAGGTCCTTAAACACTGGGATGACAGAGGTGAAGTGATGTAAGAATTATCAAAAATGTTTCATGCTCCCAAGATGTTCTTCCTTATCACTGTTGCAGTATTCATCACATGTGGAATCTCCTGCCAAGGATAGTCAATGTCTGGCCAGTATACCAAAGCCCTTACATCCTCCCAACATCATACATCAGGTGCATGTTCCCTGCAGAAGCATAGGGCATAAAGGTGATGTACGCATGCTCAATACTCAGAACTTTTGTCACCAGTCCAAACACCACAATTGAACATCTGTCTGAACACCTTTCACTGCACTGGTCTTTACCAAGCCATTTTCAGTTAAGTGTCCCATTGGGGTTCCTTCTTTTCTTTTTTCATTGTGTTTATTCAGAGTTCATGTTATCCAGGAAGGGGTAATGTCAGTTTGGGAGGCAGATTCCTCATAAAGATCATCACTAGAAGTGTCTGTTCTGCTTAGGTGCTACGTACGACTGCACCCAATGTACCATTTGTCAGGCCTTTGCTCTGAAAGTTCTTCGCAGAAATCGGCTTCAGTAGGTCAAGTTAATTAAATACTGAAACTTTTAATAACAGGCAAAAAAGCCGAAAATGCAAAACATTGCAAACGTAAAACAAAAGTCAAAAACTGGAAAAAGTTACAATCATCACTGAAAAGATCCAACACCCTATACCCTGCTCTAAAAATAAAGTTCTCACCTGCATATTTAAAAAATTATGAACTAAACACTAATGCAGGTATTCAGCAAAAATCGCTAAAAATACACTTAGATTAAAATAAATATTACCATAGCTGTATTCTAATTTAGAAATTACAGCTTTGTTTGCTAATGCTACTGAAACTGCCCTGTGTTTAAAATTCTCTCTCCCTTTCTACTTACATAATATATTTTCCAACTTTTGGAAGTCCCTTAAAAATCATCTTTGATATTCAGCTCACAAGGAACTTCACTTTACTTTTCAAACTTTTAAGAGGAAACACCGATACTGCTGTGATTGTAATACATAAATGAATCTCCACTGTTAGATGTACATACAGCAAACCATTAAAGTAACAGTGCTACTTTTCATGTAGTGCTATACGTAATAAAGAAGCATTTGCAGAATATTAAAGTAATTTTTTACATTTGTAACTGCTGATGTCCTTCTGTTCTCATGTTGTAGTATTCTTATTGTGGGATCCTCTGCCTCAGGTAATCCAGATGTTGGCTATTATGCAAAAGCTCAAGCCTAGTTGCTGCTGGTGTGTGGGACGTCACACACAGAGCCATAAACCCAGGGCCCTTAAATGTGATGTCTGCACGCACAGATCCCAGAGCTTTTCTGCTGCAGTTGAACGTCAGATCAGTCGCTTCGCTCTCTTCCTTCAAAACGTCTGAAGTTAAGTACCCTGTTGGGGAAATCTCAATATTGTCTTTGCTTGAGCTTGGGTTGTTGCCCGTTTCCTTAGCTGATGTGCCAGGCTACCCCTTCCAAAAGAAAGAGACTTGTCCCCAGTAGTTTTATCTGAACAGGAGTCCGATGACTGATGCATCTGAATATGAAGATATGCAACCCCTCTCTGCTTATGAGGATTGTGATGCAGAAGAATCCATTCCTTCTGCCTCTCCACCCGAGGATTTTTCATTTAGTGAAGCCCTTCATACTTTAAGGGAGCATTTCCAATGGGAATGTCAGGACTATCCGCAGTCAAAAAAGAGACTCAGGGAATTCTTAGATTTATCCCAGCACATACCTTTGGCCATTCCTCCTGTCCTGGATGTTGTTGATGATTTCATGGAATCTAGCTTGACTCTTGACACCCTTCCTCCTGCTCCCAGGAAACCTGACAGGTACTAGAAAGTCCCTGACTCTCACTAATTCCTTTTCAAAAATCCTACTGCTGACCCAGAGGTCATCTCTCAAGGACCTAAGGGAATTAAAGCAACCTCGGCTAAGAATCCCACCCTCTCAGACAGGGATTCCCGAGCTTTAGACAGATGGGGTAAAAAAGTGTACACCTCAGCTACTCTTACCATTAGCGCACTAACTTGTCAGTTCCACATGCTGAAATATCAGCAGCATACCATGGAACTCCTCAAACAAAAAAATATCTTCCTTTCCTGCTTACGCAGAAAATAAAGAATTACAAGACCTTATGCATTCTGCAAGCCAAGTTACTAAGCACACCTTGCAATGTGGCTTTGACACCCTAGAAGCATCTTGCAGGGCAGCAGTCACTGGTTCTGTCCTTAGAAGGTATGCTTGGCTTAAGAAACAGACCTTGTCAGACCATGTCAAATCCAAATTATTGGACGCACCATTGAACAAAGACAATTTGTTTGGCACCTTGGCAGAAGAGGTCTTAAAGATTAAAGAAAAAGTTAAATCTATGCAGACAGACTTTTTACAAGTCCAGCCTCCGAGTTTCAGAAGGCATTGCCCCTCCAAGCACTGGTCCTTTCTGGCCCCCTCCAGGCCAGCTCAGCCCAGACCTAGGGGAAGCAGACCCCCCAGACAGCAGCTCCGAGGAATGCAGAGATCTAAGCAATGGAGTTCCTCCTCTTCAAAAACAGGGAGTTCTAAGCCACTCCCTTATGGTAAGAACTCACAATTACTTCACACCTCCACCCCTTACCTCTGCCCACCTGCTTGTGCCCCTAGGAGGAAAACTCTCCATCCATGCAAACAACTGGGCCTCTATTACCAACCACCGATGGGTCCTCAACATAGTGTCCCAGGGATACAAATTTTTTTTCCATACTCTTCCAACCCCAAAAGGGTTCATAGATCTTCCTCCAAACCAGTGGGCAGAGGCCAAAAAGCAAGTCCTTTCCCTGCTCTCCACAAAGGCAATACAGCATGTACCTGCTGACCAGATAGGCCAAGGTTTTTATTCCAGACTCTTCCTGGTACCCAGAAAAGAGGGCACCTGGCACCCAATCCTCGATCTCTCCAGTCTAAACACCTTTCTGGTGATATCAAATGTCAAAATGCTCAGCCTCCAGCGGCTTCCTATGCTTTCCAAGGTTGCTTGGTTAAACACCCTAGACCTAAAAGAGGCCTACCGTACACATCCCAATCAGGGATCCTTGCAGGAAATATCTGCGTTTCAGGGCAGGATCTGTGCACTTTCAGTTCTCTGTGCTTCACTTTGACTTATCCACTGCTCCCAGAGTTTTCACAAAATGCTTGGCTCCAGTCATTGCTTTTTTCAGACAAAGAAATATTCAAATTTACCCATACTTAGACCACTGCCTGATTCAGGCACACTGTCAGGAAAAGCTGTTACAGCACCTGACCTTTGTAAAGGAGCTGCTGACCTCCCTGGGGTATACTGTCAATGAAAAGAAATCAAAGCTAGTACCCAAACAAAAAAATTGTATTCCTGGGAGCAAGTCTGGACACAGCATCCCAGATGACATTCCTTACTCCGGAAAACAAGTCTACCTGACAGACTACTTCTCTCGACTAGCCACCAGAACCCAGTTATCCACAAGGAAAATCCTGCAAGCTCTAGAGTTCATGGCCTCCTGCATTTTACTCATTCCATATGCCAGACTGCATATGAGGAAACTACAGTGGTACCTAAAAAGCTTTTGGTGTCAACACTCTCAAGTCCTGGAAACTATCATTCCAATGATACCTTGTCTAAGGAAAGATTTTCTTTGGTGGGCAGCCGCATGCAATCACAAGGGACTTCCCTTCTCACAATCCCACGCCGCACAGACCCTCACCACAGACTCATCAGACTATGCCTGGGGTGCACACCTGGATGGCAATTGCATTCAGGGCCATTGGAGCCCAAATCAAATACATCTGCCCATCAACCAAAAATAGCTGCTAGCTGTTCAGCTCGCCCTGACAGCTTTCAGACCCCTACTCTCCCCGGGCCTCTACTGATCAAAACAGACACCACCACAGTGATGTGGTATATTAACAAGCAGGGAGGGACTCGCTTTTATCCTCTCTGCAGGCTCGCCATGACCCTTTGGCACACCGCCTCAGCCATGCAACTACATCTGCTAGCACAATTCCTGCCAGGCTCCCTAAACTCTCTGGCAGACAACTTAAGCAGTAACCTGCTAGAACCACACGAGTGGCAGCTAGACCACAGAACCTTCACCCTTCTAACCCAGAAATGGGGCACCCCACTCCAGTCATCAGCTCAGCAAATTCTGCACCAGGGAACCTCACAGCAAGGCCTGGAAAGTGGATGCTCTATCCTTCCAGTGGGAAAACCTCTCTGTCTATACATCCCCCCCCCCCCACTCATTTCAAGGGTACTGCTCAAAGTTAGGGATGGAAAACCGAGGGCAATCCTGATTGCCCCAGACTGGCCATGCTAGCACTGGTATCCACTGCTGCATAGCCTGTCACCCTGCCACTATGGCACCTATCTCAAATCTCAACACTCCTGACCCGGAAGAATGGAGAATTCATGCATTCCCAATTGCAGACCCTCAACCTGGCAGCATGGCTTATTCCCAGACCTCTCCTCAAGCTGCCAGCCTAAGCAAACAAGTCCTAGATGTTGTATGTGAGGCCAGACGCCCCAGCACTAGAAAATCCTATGCTAACAAGTGGAAAAGGTTTGTGACCTTAACTTTGTGTTGGAAAAGCTCACCCTTACCACCCTTTGAACCTGCAGCTTCAGCAGAGTTAAAATTCCTCTCTTGGAAAACAGTTTTGCTTCTGGCCATCACTTCAGCTAGAAGAGATTCAGAGCTACAAGCACTCATGGCTGTAGAGCCCTTCATCATTTTCCATGCTTACAGGGTCTCCCTCAGGACTACCCCATCTTTCATACCTAAAGTGGTGTCCAGTGTGGCTCTCAGCCAATCCATCCATTTGTTCACCTTTTTCCCTAACCCACAAAATAAGGAGGAATGGATTCTGCACTCTCTAGATTCTATCTGGAATGGACTAAATCTTTTAGAAAAACTGACCAATTTCTAGTCAGCTTCGCAGCAGGGGCAGAGAGGGCAAGGCTATATCCAAACAATCTCCAAAATAGCGCACTGCGTCCATTTCTGCTACAAACAGCATGGGAAACAATGACACATTCCACCAGGGCAACCTCCACCTCTGCAGCTTTTCTCAGAGGGGTCCACAACAGGGACATCCTGGAGGCTGCAACATGGACTTCTGTTCATACCTTCACCAAGCATTACCACCTGCCTATCTTCTCCAAATCCAGGGCAGGCTTTGCCACCGCAGTCTTCCAGGGCATCCTAGCCCTGCCCCCAGTTGTCTTGACTGCCTCCACCCTTATCTTCAGCTTTGGGAATAAACCGAACAGTTTAACACTAAGAACATAGTACAGATATGTACACTTACCATAAATGTAGATGTTCGAGTGTGTTCACTGTTGCAGTCCTGGTTCCCCCCCTCTACCCCCCCTTGTTTCTCTCTCTCTCTCCATCTCTCCCTCTCTCCTTACAGGAAATTGTTGGTATTTACTTTCTACTGGTGGTGTTCTTCCACCATAACCTAGCTCCCTATTTGGGGGACAGTTGGGGCAGGAAAAACAAATGTAATGGCGTCAGCTGGCTGATGTTATGTAGTCCAATCTCGCCCACATTCTTACCCGTGGGGTTCGGAGCCAAATATCGGCTCCGACTCTGCCAAACTTTTCTAACTCGAAGTCTTATATTGGCTGGGCTAAGCAGGTATCCCATGCTGCACTGCTCCATATCCCCAGATCTTGTTTGCCGCTCATGTAGCTCGAACGTGGTCTTGCTCTTGGCTGTGGCTAAGTACCCATTTTCTTGTTCTGAGAAAACTAGTTATAAACAAAAAGCTATTTTAATAGCTGTTTCTGTTTGGTGTTGTATTGGTTTTACTGTAGTGTGTTTGTGGATGTTCATCGTGTTACACTGCTGCAGTCTTTACACTTGGGTTATCCTGCCGTCAGGCGGTCCCGCAGTCTGCCAGAGTTCCAAAGTCTTGGTCTGGCATCAGTTGCTGTCGCTTCTTCCCTGACGTCAGTGCGCCAGGAGTATGCAAGATGCATCCGACGCCATTTTCTTCAGTCTTTCTTGCCGCGCGGTGCCCGAAGCAGAAGCAGTTTGCAAGTGCCAGTCGGCAGACTCCTCTGAGATTTTCGAATTCGAATTTCAGATCCGAAGTCTTCAATAAAGCTAAGTACCCCATTGGGGAAACTTTTTATTGCCTCAGACCGATGTCAGAAAAAGTTAATTGTATTTCTTGTGGGAAGCAAATGCCTCATAAGGACTTCCACTCTTACTATATTCCATGCCTAGGCCCTGATCACGACATCACTAGTTGTCGGTTTTGTGCTAGATTTAAAAAACGCACTATAAAAAGACGTTTTGATTTTGCTTTGCACTACTTTGGCCGAAGGATCAATTATACTATGCCGTCGGATCAACCGACGACCGCAATACAGAAAAAACGCAAGGATAAGGATAAAGACAGGTATCCGAGGTCCAAAACCGACGAAACCTCTTCTAGGCCAGTCACCGGTTCTCAGTGAGGCGCTTTCGCAGCCCCTGACACCTGCTACCTCAGAGCTACAGGCCGCCTCCAACTCCCACGTGGAGACAACTAGGCCTCTGGAAACTAAAGGTATTGGGCCTGTGGAAACTAATCCCTCAGATGGGTCCAGAGCCGCTGAGCAGGCATCGGCTTCTGAGGGTGTTTTCAGACCTTCACAACTTACCATTAAAACAACAGCCAAGACAAAAGTACCATTAAAGACAAAGAAACAAGTACAGCATTCTCCTGGACAGTCCTCCATGCCTAAGAAACAGATGCTTAAAATGGCCGAAGACCTCATTACTCTAATCAGGGGTTCCCATCCCCCTCCTGAGTAAAGGTCTAGGCAGGATACAGACTATGATTCCTCTGATCAGATTTCCATTTCCTCTGATTCCTCTTCCGACCAGGGATACTCTCTACCCCCCTATGAGGAGACTGATGCTGCAGAATCTTATCCCTTCAGCCTCTCCTCCTGAGGATTATTCTTTTGGGGAAACTTTACATACCATGAGGGAGCATTTCCATTGGGAAAGTCAGGATTACTCAGAATCCAAGAAAAGGCTCAGGGATTTCCTTTTATTGCCTCAGCACAGGCCCTTGGCTATTCTGCCTGTGCTAGATACTGTGGATGATGTGTTCTCTGAATCCAGCTTATCTCCTGATTCTTTGCCCCCCTGCACCAGCCAAACCATATATTTATTTATTTTTATTTATTTATTTAACATTTGTTGACCGGGAAAGTCAACAGATAGATATTAGAGTCCCTGACTCTCACAAGTTTCTTTATAAAAACCCTTCGGCTGCTCCAGAAACTATTTCCCAGGGTCCAAAAGGGGTTAAGGCTTCCATTGCAAAAAATCCAGTACCCTCTGACAGAGATTCCAGAGCTTTGGATAGATGGGAGAAGAAAGTATACACTTCTGCAACTTCAGCAGTAAGAGCTTTAAATTGCCAGTTTCACGTGCTTAAGTACCAACAATATTTAATGGCTCAGTTAAAACAGAAAATGCTTGCAAGCTCAGAAGCTCCTGATTGTAAAGAAATGTAGGATTTATTGCATGCAGTTGAACAGGTGGGAAAACATACTCTACAATGTGCTTTTGATTCTTTAGAGGCCTCTTGTAGAGCTGCAGTTACAGGTTCTGTGATTCGAAGACATGCTTGGTTAAAAGAACAGAGTTTACCTGGTCATGTTAAGGCAAAATTATTGGATGCTCCTTTACAGCATGATACCTTGTTTGGTGTTAAGGCAGAAGAGGTGTTAAAGAAAATGGAGGATAAAGCTAAATCTGTGCAAACAGTCAAGGATTTCTTACAGATACAGCCACCTCGATTTAGCAGAAATTGGCCAACAAAGAATTGGTCCTTTCCAGTGTCAGACAGGCCACAGAGAGGCAGATACAGACACCCAAGAGGCAGATCTCAACGCTAAGGCTCTAATGGACAACGACAGTGGGGGCACCTCAACCCCAAAAGGAGGCGAGGACAAATCTCAACCTTACAGGAAACAGTCACAATGACTTTCCCTTTCGTACGCCAAGCACTTCCCTTTTGGAAGCCCCCTTAGGGGGAAAACTAGCACTTTTGTCTCAAAACTGGCAAACAATCACCCAAGGCAAATGGGTTCTGAATATTGTGTCTCAAGGTTACAGGTTCCATTTTCATACTTTACCAAGGCTAAAAGGAATGTCAGACCTGCCACAAAATCAATGGGCAGAGGCACAAAACCAAATTTCAGCCCTCATGGACATGAGAGCTATTCAAAAAGTACCACAACAGGAACAAGGACCAAGGATTTTACTCAAGACTCTTCCTGGTCCCCAGAAAGGACAAGGCCTGGAGGCCCATACTAGACCTTTCAATTCTAAATACTTACCTGGATATTCCAAAATTCAAAATGTTGACATTACAGCAGCTTCTACCCATGCTGGGCAAGAAGGCTTGGCTTGTTACTCTGGACCTCAGAGGCATACCTGCATGTCCCTATCAGACTAAGTTGCAGAAGATACCTCAGATTCAAAGCTGGTATAATGCACTACCAATTCTCTGCACTGCCCTTTGGCTTATCTACTGCGCCCAGGGTCTTCACAAAGTGCCTGGCACCATTAATTGCATTTTGCAGACAAAAAGGAATTCAGATATATCCATACCTGGACGACTGCCTCATTCAAGCAGAGACAAAGGACATTCTTCTACAGCATCTGGCATTTGTAAAAAGGTTGCTAATTTCTCTAGGGTACACAGTAAATGAAAAGAAGTCAAAACTAGTGCCCTCACAACAGATTATATTCCTGGGTGCCAGCTTAAATACAATGGCCCAGACGGCTTACCTCACGCCAGACAAACAAGTTCAACTAACTCAATATTTTCAACTACTGGCAAAAAAGTCCCATCTCCCTGCAAGAAAAATTCTGCAGGCCCTGGGATTCATGGCATCCTGCATACTACTAATACCACCATATGCCGGACTGCATATGAGGAAATTACAATGGTACCTAAAAAGTGTTTGGACTCAACACTCACAGTTTAGAAGCAGTAATACCAATGATTCCCTGCCTACAACAGGAGTTTCGATGGTGGGCACAGGCATGTCACCTAAACAAGGGTCAGCCTTTTACCCTACCCACAGCCAGGCAGACTCTAACAGATGCTTCGGATTACGCCTGGGGAGCACACATGGCAGGAAAATGCATTCAGGGCAAGTGGACCACAGACCAGATGCATCTTCACATCAATCAAAAAGAGATGTTGGCTGTTCAAAATGCCCTAACAGCTTTCAAGGACCTTCTGCATCCAGGACAATTACTATAAAAGACAGACAACACCACAGTAATATGGTACATAAACAAGCAAGGGGGCACTCATTCTTATTCCCTATGCAGGCAAGCCATGACCTGGTGGAACACAGCTCTAACGTATTAAGTTCACCTGCAAGCACAATTCCTGCCAGGAAAGAAAAATACTCTGGCAGACGATTTAAGCAGAAATATCATGGGCCCTCATGAATGGAAATTGAATCCACAAATTTTCAGCATGGTAATGCAAAAATGGGGATGCCCAGACATAGATCTTTTTGCCTCCCCACTGAATTGCCAACTACAAAAATTCTGCACAAGGACTTATCACAAGCAAGCATAGAAAGTGGGTGCTCTTTTGTTCAGCTGGAAAAACCTAAAAGTTTATGCCTTCCCGCCACTGCCTCTCCTTTCAAAGGAACTCCTAAAAGCCAGACAAGAAAAACCACAGATGATCCTGATTGCTCCAGACTGGCCACGTCAGCACTAGTACCCTATCTTAAGGAACTTAGCTCAAGGCCCACCATGGATTTTGCCTCAAATTCCACACCTGACAACAAAACAGTCAGATCCTGCACGGTCAGCTCAGAACCCTAAACCTGGCTGTATGGCAGATTCATTAGTCAAACAGGCAACACCTCTCTCTAAAGCTGTAATGGATGTCATTTAGGAGGCCTAGCACCAGGCAAGCTTTCTCAGAAAAATGGAAGAGATTCTGCGCCTGGAACCAGGCTCATAACCTTGACCCTCTTGTTCCAAAATTCCTCAGATTTTACAATACTTAACTGAGATGCTGGACAGAGGCCTATCCTTCTCATCAATTAAGATCCACGCCTCTGCCATTTCAGCACATTACAACACGGATCCTCCTTTATTCTCTCATCCCTTGCTAAAACAGTACCTCAGAGGGGATAAAAACATAAGACCACCCCGGAGAGCACCAACACCAACTTGGGACCTCAATTTCATTTTGGAAAAACTAACCCTGCCACCTTTTGAGCCAGCCATTACAGCCAATCTAAATTTTTTATCATGGAAAACAGCTCTGCACCTGGCAGTAACTTCAGCATGAAGAGTCTCAGAGCTACAGGCATTAATGGCAGTGGAACCTTTTATAATTTTTCATCAGGACAGGGTTTCTTTAAGGACAAACCCTACCTTTATGCCAAAGGTGGTATGTAGTGTGGCTCTTAACCAAACCATCCATTTGCCAACTTTTTATCCAAACCCCCAGAGTAAAGGGGAGAAACTTCTGCATTCTTTGGACATACACAGGCAGCTATGCTTCTACTTGGACAAAACAAAAGCTTTCAGGAAAACTGAGCAACTGTTTGTAGCATATGCTGCAGGATCACAGGGCAAGGCTATCTCAAAGCAGACTATATCCAAATGGATAGGACACTGTATTCGTTACTGCTACACACAGCATGGAAATTCAGTCCCAAATAACATTAGGCCACATTCCACCAGGGCAACAGCCTTTCTCAGAGGAGTACCTACCAAGGAAATTTTGGAGGCTGCAACTTGGAGTTCAGTGCACACCTTTACCAAGCATTACCACCTGCCTCTTTACAGTAGTAAAGACTGCAGCAGTGTAACACGATGAACATAGTACAGTTTTGTACCTACCATAAATGTAGATGTTCGAGTGTTCACACTGCTGCAGTCCAGGTTACCTTCCCTCCATCCTCTCTGAACTAGCTGGACTTATCTATACCTTTCTATCCTATACAACCTATGTGGTGTATTTGCTTGTAACTGAAGGTATTGTTTTTATTTTTATATGTATATTTTTTATTAGCAATATGTATTGCCTACCTGCTTGGGGGCACCTGACATCTGGGGCAAGAAAAACTGAAGAAAATGGCATTGGATGCATCTTAAATACCCCTGGAGCACTGCTGTCAGGGAAGAAGCGACAGCAACTGACGCCGGACCAAGACTTTGGAACTCTGGCCGACTGCGGTACCGCCTGACAGCAGGATAACCCAAGTGTAATGACTGCAGCAGTGTGAACACTCGAACATCTACATTTATGGTAGGTACAAAACTGTACTTTTGTGGTAGGCCCGTTTCAGTTAGAGGACCTAGTCCTCCCCTCTTGTCCTGTATCGTTCGCGCTAAAACCGTTTGAGTTAGAGGTTTTAGTGTCCCGTCTCCCCTTGGTGTACGTGGTTAAACAAAAAAAAGTTTTAGTTACAGGTTTTTAGCTTTTATTGTCTAAGTGCGTTTTCCGTCTGAGGTTTGTGTGTGCACTGTGTAAAAACTTGTTCCCGCGTTTTGTGGTGCTTTGCGTGTCTGTGTCCTTCCTGTCAGACAGTGACTTGGGCAGGGTTGTGGTATTTGTGACTACTTGTTGCAATGTGTCCAAGGATTCCAAGGAGCACAAACCTTCGGGTTTTAAAAAGTGCTATAAGTGTGGTTACAAGATGTCCATCACCGATGGACATTCTGTTTGTGTTTATTGCCTGGGAGCATTTCATCTGCAGGAGTCCTGCAGATTCTGCTATGGTTTTAGTCCCAGGGTGCTCCAAGAAAGAAAGAATAAGCTGATTTTAAAGGGACTCTTGAAACCCTCGTTCGAAGAGGCCATGGATTCTGCTTCCAGTTCTAAATCTAAGTCCTCAAAGTCAAAGAAGAGATCTCCGGCTCCTTCTGTTTCCTCGGAGCCACTGGAGAAAGTCACAAAACTTGCTTCGACCTCCTTGGCTCCACTGTCCTCGGGGCCGCAGGAAGTGTTGGTGTTGAACTGGCGTCAGCTCCAAATATATTGGGACCTCTTCAGAGTCGATCACCCAGTCTTAGACAAGTGTCACCTGAGAGGAGATCTCGATCTCCCTCCCTGTCCTCCAAATCCTCCAGGACTTTCAGATGTGGGTGATGTTGGGGTGGTGCAGAGGCTCCTCCAGTCACCGGTTTTGGCAAAATTGTTTTCGGCTCCGTCCCAGGTGGCTCCGGTGCCTCCCGATACTTTCTTCGATCATTCTTCCTCCGAGCGCATCTCTGTCTTCGGAGCCAGAGTGTTCTGCTCCATGTGATGTTCCTATGTCGGTTCTAATGGCCCCTCTGGGCCTATCTGTACCGACGTCGGCGCCGTCCATGGGGTTCAGGACTCGGGATTCTTTAGTCGGGCCCGAGGGGGACATCTCGGGACATATTTTGGTTCCGAGTCTCCTGCTCTGTGTCTCGGCTCGAGGAACCCCGACTCCTGTCATGGTCTCGGACGCTGGTCTCTGGGGTGGGGGGCTGCCTTTGAGGCCATGCAGACTGCACTGGCCAGATCGTCAGCTACATTGTCGAGTCGATTATTCTGTCCCCCACCACTCTAGTGAGAGCCACTGATAACCACCTATCTGTAGACAGCGGAGCACCAAGGCCTAGAGATACCCCCACGAGTGGTCCCCAAGTTTCTGAGGGCCCTTCAGAGTTCGTGCCTGAGGAGCCCCCTAGAAAGAAAACGTGCAAGAGGAAGCACATAGACTCCCAGGATGAGTCTGTCACCTTAGATATTGACCTCGAGGAATCGGAGGGGTCCCCCAAGTCACCCTCTGATGATGTTTCCTTCTCTGACATCCTGGAGATATTGAAACAGAGGTGACTGGCCATCTAAAGCCCCCTCCGAGGAGGAGTCGGTCTTCCTGAAGGCCTTTGGTGCTCAGCCCTCCGCCTCCTGGGGGTCCCCACCCTTCGAAGAACTTCTGGACTTAATTTGTCGGAGGGTGTGGGAGAACCCTGATTCTGTGGAACCTGTACCCAGGCGACCCATTAAGTTTCTTTCTGCTCCCCCAGGTAAGGAGTTTTTGTCCAAAGGAGTCCCTGTGGATGCCATGGTGGTAGCGGCGGCGGCCACTTAGGAAGTTGCGGGGACTTCTTCCTCCGTCCATCCTCCTAACAAGGAGTCTAGGACCATGGACCAGTACGGGAAGCATACCTTCTCATTAGCAACCTTTACCTTACGGTCGCTGAACTATCTGTCTCATTTTACTCGGCTCCAGAGAGATCTACTCAAGGAGTTAGGAGATACTCTTGCAGGTAATGTTCCTGAGGTGGTGGCCCAGACGGTTAACGCCCAGGTGTCTGCCCTCAATTCCATCGTTAACTCCTCCATGCGACTCATTTCATATGCAGCCGATGGAGCGAGTAGGGCAGCAAGCTCAGGAGTCGCCCTTAGAAGGCAAGCCTGGCTGCGCCTGTGTCCTTTCGCGGAGGCCTTAAAGTCTTTTTTCACTGACTCCCCCTTTGATGGTTATTCTTTGTTCGGAACCAAAGTGAAAGACACCCTCACCAGGTGCAAACAAGAGGGAAAGACCCTGTCTGCTGTAGGGGTCCATTTTTCCCTTCCCTCTAGGCCTTACCCCAAGGCCCAGCGGGGTGGGAAGATGTGGTTCAAAATAATCACAGGTTTTTTCCTGGTGCACAAGGTGAGTCCCCCTCCAGATGCAGAGGAGGGGGAGGTTATTCTGGGAGATGCCGCCTTAGAGGCAGAGGGGGCCCCCGCAATTCGGGAGACCGCCATCCTTTCGCAGCTCTCCCTACCATCGTTCCTGATGGGATGCACGACTGTGCTTTTCCAGAGTCAGTCGCGGGTCGAATATCGTTCTACCCGGAAGCCTGGCAAAGCATCACTCAGGACCGATGGGTATTACAAATAATTTCTGGAGGTTATGTCAATCCCTTTTCGTCAGACCCCCCTCCAGTCAAAAAAATCCCGGACGATGTTCTTCATCTCACATTGCTGCAGTCCTTACATATGGGTAGTCCGCTGTCCTCGGTCGGCCCGAATACCAAAGTATTAGGCTGACGTCGGTCAAGGCGCTTAAAACTGACATCAGGACGTCAGGGTACAAAAGCGCATGACCGACGTCATATCCTTAGTCTTTTTTGCCGCATGGTCCGATGCAGAAGCAGCGTTGCAAGTGCCGTTCGGCGTTCTGAAATTTTTCGAGTTCGGAGTTTCAGACCAATCCAAGTTGGCTAAGTACCCTGGGGAATATTTTGGTTTTCCTTGCCTCAGTGTATTACCGGATGTCAGAAAAAGTGAATAATTGTATTTCTTGTGGGAAACAGATACCGCATAGGGATTACCATTCTTTGTGCATTCCTTGTTTGGGGCCTGAGCACGTGAGTCGGGTGTCGCTTGTGCTAGGTTTAATAAGCACTATTAAGCGAAGGTTAGATTGTGCTAGGCTGGTCTTCGTAAGCGGTGCAATTATAATATGCCGCCGGATACTCCGCCCGCTTCCAAGAAGCGCAAAGACAAAGCGGTTAAACCCAGGCATGATGAGTCGTCCGTTCGGACGCCGGTTCTTAGAGGTTTCAGTGGAACCGTGGTTCCGATGGAGGCTTCTCTGGAGTCTCAGGGGGAGACTTTAATTTTGCAGGATGTGGCCTCTCAAGAGGCAGGTCAGGCTGAAGGGGCTTCTCAGGTTTCTGTACTCCCCTCCCTTCCCAGGGGGGTTAGGCCCTCTCCTTCTGTTTCCAAGGCTTCTTCCAGAGGCAGGCCAGGTTTAGCTTCTGCTGGTGTCAGTCCTAGTTCAGCAGGGTCTGTGCCTAAGAAGCACATGCTTAAAATGGCAGAAGATTTGATTACTCTGATTAGAGGTTCTATGCCCCCTCCTGATAAGAGGCCTAGGGTGGAGCCAGAGTTGGAAGGTTTTGAACAGGCTTCGGATGATTCAGAGTCTTCGGCTGAAGACTTGCAGGAGTACACTCCTTATTCTGATTCTGATGCAGAAGATTCCACTCCTTCTGCTTCTCCTCCAAAGGAATTTTTGTGGTGGGCTCAGGAATGTCACCTAAACAAGGGACTCTCTGTGACCCGACCAGAGGCGAGTCAGATTCTAACGACAGATGCCTCAGACAAAGCTTGGGGAGCTCATCTAAATGGAAAATGGGTACAAGACACGTGGCCTGCCAGACTTCAACATTTACATATCAACTTGAAGGAGATGTTAGCAGTCCAATTTGCATTGATAGCTTTCAAGGATTTACTTCTTCCAGGGCAGGTGTTGATTCAAACAGACAACACAACTGTCATGTGGTACATCAACAAGCAAGGGGAACACATTCTTATCCTCTATGCAGACAAGCAATGATTTTGTGGGAGACTGCTCTCAGTTTACAGCTACATCTTCAGGCAAGGTTTCTGCCAGGAGCACAGAACTCCTTAGCAGATGTGTTGAGCAGACAAATTATGGATCCCCACGAGTGGAAATTGGATCCTCATGTATTTCAAAAATTGACAGTGTTATGGGGAACTCCAGACATAGATCTGTTCGCTTCTCCTCTAAATTACCAGCTGCCAAAGTTTTGCACAAAAAGGTTTCATCCCACAGCTTGGAAAGTGGATGCTCTCTCATTCAGTTGGAGCAATCTTCACGTGTATGCCTTTCCACCACTGCCTCTCCTCCCAAAGGTACTCCTGAAGGTCAGACAGGACAAGCCAACCATGATTTTAATAGCTCCGGATTGGCCTCGACAGCACTGGTACCCATTACTGAGAAGTCTGGTACGGGAGCCTCCATGGCCTTTGCCTTCGATTCCACACCTGCTGTCTCAGGAGAGCAGTCATTTACTCAATGTCAAACTTCACTCTCTACATCTAACAGCCTGGCATATTCTGTTCTAAACCCTGGAGGGTCTCAGCTTCCACAACAAGTTTTGAATGTTATTTTGGAGGCCAGAAGGCCTAGTACAAGGAAAGTTTAAAAGATAAATGGAGGAGATTTTTAATTTGGAGCACAGCAAAGGACTTTGATGTTTCTAAACCTAATTTAAGTGTTGCTCTTCAATACCTTACTGAGTTATTGGACAAAGGTTTGTCCTTCTCCTCTATAAAGGTTCATGCTGCAGCAATTTCTGCTCACTATGACTGTGACCCACCATTATTTTCTCATCCTTTGTTTAAGCAATTCCTTAGAGGGGCAAAGAATATAAGACCCCCACGTAGAGCTCCTACTCCTGCTTGGGATCTCAATTTTGTGTTGGAGAAACTCACTCTACAACCTTTTGAGCCTGCAGCAACTGCAGAGTTGAAATATTTATCATGGAAGACTGCTTTTTTGTTGGCCATTACCTCTGCGAGAAGGGTTTCTGAATTACAGGCCCTTATGGCGGTTGAGCCTTTCTTAATTTTCCACAAGGATAGGGTGTCTTTGCGTACTAACCCTTCTTTTATGCCTAAAGTGGTTTCTAGTGTGGCTTTAAACCAAACTATTCATTTGCCTACTTTTTATGCAAACCCCCAAAATAAAGGGGAGAAAATTTTGCACACTTTGGATATACACAGACAGTTGCGATATTATTTGAGCAGAACTAAGGGGTTCAGGCAGTCTCAGCAGTTGTTTGTTTCATTTGCTTTGGGTTCTCAGGGCAAACCTGTTTCAAAACAAACTATTTCTAAGTGGATTGGTTTTTGTATTGCTTTCTGTTATTCCCATCATGGTAAGGAGATTCCAGCTGGGATTAGGCCTCATTCCACTAGGGCTACTGCCACTTCTACAGCTTTTTTAAGGGGGGTGGCTACTAAAGATATTTTGGAGGCAGCTACTTGGTGTTCAGTGCATACTTTCTCTAAGCATTACCACCTTCCACTTTACTCTAAATCTAGGGCTGGATTTGCCACTGCAATTTTACAGGGCATTTTGGCAGCTCCTAATGCTTTTTAGTTTTGCCATCCTCCCTTACCTCTGCTTTGGGATTCTACCCATATGTAAGGACTGCAGCAATGTGAGATGAAGAACATAGTACAGTTTTGTACCTACCATAAATGTAGATGTTCGAAGATCCACATTGCTGCAGTCCAATTAACCCTCCCTCCTTCCCCTCTGTAGTTAGAGGTGGTTGTGTGGTTTGGGTTGTAAATATTGTAAATATTGTAAATATGGTTAGTGCAGGGGTGGTTGGTTGGTTTTTGCTGTTTTTTGGCTTTGGCCTTTCCTTTTAGGGCCTTCTGACATCTGGGGCAAGAAAAGACTAAGGATATGACGTCGGTCATGCGCTTTTGTACCCTGACGTCCTGAAGTCAGTTTTAAGAGCCTTGACCGACGTCAGCCTAATACTTTGGTATTCGGGCCGACCGAGGACAGCGGACTACCCATATGTAAGGACTGCAGCAATGTGGATCTTCGAACATCTACATTTATGGTAGGTACAAAACTGTACATGTTAAGTTGTCTATCTCGCCTTCATTCTTGCTGGATGGGTTCGGAGCCGACCTCGGCTCCGACTCGGCCACTCTAAAAGCTCGAGAGTTGGTTCCACCGGCTCGAGGCTCCCCTTATATCCCACAATGCTAGGCGTGAGTTACCTCAGATCTCGTTTGCCGCTACAGCATCGAGGTGTTGGTTTTTCTACCGGCTTGTTGGTAAGTGTATTTTTGTGAAATTAGCATACTTAAAACCCTATATTTTTAAGTTTAAATATATTCCCTTAGTGTAGTGGATTTCTACCCCTGTTATCCGAAAAATCCCATTTTTTTCCCACAAGAACTTTTAAAGTTCTCTCTCGGGCCTTCTGGCCTTTCCCCATCCCCTAGTGGTGTGTGTGTGTTACTCTTAATTAAACTTTAGTTAATTGTTTATTTTTGAGTTTTAGAAGTAAAATTAGTGTAATCAGTGTGTCTGTTTGAGTGTGTGTGATTACACTTTTTTGTCTAGGATGTCTAAAGACACAAAGGTCTCAGGCTTCAAGAAGTGTGATGCGTGCTGTCAGAAAATGTCTCTGACAGACGGTCACACTTCTTGTGTCTACTGCCTGGGTTTGCACCTGCAGGACTCCTGTGCTGTATGCCACGGCTTCAGCCCCAGGGTCCTGCAGGAAAGAAAAATAAGTTGATCCTACGGGTCTTCTTAAGCCTGAGGATTCCCTTTCTGTCTCTGGGAAGCCCTCTAAGGCTTCTAGGTCCTCGGCTCCAGCTACTGAGCCGAGACCTAAAGCTACAAACCCTATGTCTGCATCGGCTCGGCTGGAGCCGATGAGTCTACAGCTTCTGTGGTTCCTCGCTCCGGCTGGAGCCGAGGTAGTAGAATTCCTTGTCGGCTCCGACCAGACCTTCGGAGCCGACATCTAGGAAGAGATCCAGGTCACCATCCCTTGGCTCCGTTCATTCGGCTCCAGCATCTCCTCTGCTGTCTGAACGGAGCCATAAATCTCACTCCTCTAGGTCATCGAGGCTGTCAGATCATGACCTCCAGAGGGTAGTGAGTCGACTTCTTAAGTCCGAGGCACTGGCCCAAATGCTTGAGAGCCCGACTCATCAGTCGATGCCTGCCCCTGTCCATCAATATATTCCTCCTCCGACTCCGTTGAGCTCGGAGCCGGGCGCTGAACCGAGACTGTGGCAGCGCCGAGCCGATACAGGTGTCTTCGGCTCCGTCGGCTCCGATTTCTTCTTTCGAGGATTCTCGGCGCCGGACTTCCCTCGTCGGCTCCGAGGGTGAGTGGCATCGACCCTTGTCCGACCCGCTCTTCCTCTCGGAGCTTCGGCGCTGGTGAGTTCGGCTCCGACATCGGCCTCGAGCCATCACTGTCGGTGCCGAGGGGGGTTCTCAGCTTCTCGGAGCGGGACCTCTGGCTTTGCCTGACAGGGGTGCGTTTGGGGTCATGCGGAGTGTGTTAGAGCCTGGCTCTACTCCACAGTCGGCTCCGTCCGCCCCTCCTCACGGTGCCTCAGGTCAAGTCGACTCACTCCCTCATCCCGGACCGCAGAGAGCCAGCTCCTCAGGAACCCCCTGTGGGGATTTCATCCTCTTCCGAGGCCTCTCCTGATTTGGCAGAAGAGCCCCCTCGGAAGAGGAAGTGTAAGAGGAAACACATTGACTCACCTGAGTCCATCACATCTGACACAGATTTAGATGATTCCGAGGGTTCCCCCCGTTCCCCTTCTGAAGATGTCTCCTTTGCAGACATTCTCGAAATCCTCAAAGAGAGGGGAAATTGGCCAGCCCTCAGCCCTTCGGAGGATGAATCTGTGTACCTTGAGGCGTTCGGCTCTCGTCCTTCCACCTCCTGGGTGTCTCCCCCCTTTGACCCCCTCATGCAGATGGTAGCTAAAAAGGCATGGACGGCTCCTGATTCAGTGGACCCCACTCCCAGGAGACCCTCAAAATTCATAACGGCACCATCAGACAAACAGTTCTTGACAAAAGGAGTTTCTGT
This sequence comes from Protopterus annectens, assembly GCF_019279795.1. NCBI lineage: Eukaryota > Metazoa > Chordata > Ceratodontiformes > Protopteridae > Protopterus > Protopterus annectens. The sequence continues at coordinate 849,478,397 of NC_056750.1, forward strand.
GGATGCTATGGTGGTAGCTGCTGCCACTAAGAAGGAACTAGCTGATCCTTCAGTACCTGTCCATCCACCTAACAAGGAATCTAGGTCCATGGAGAGGTACGGGAAGCGGATGTTCTTGTCAGCGACATTTACTATGCGTTCGCTGAACTACCTGTGCCATTTCACTCGTCTTCAAAGGGACTTGATTAAAGAAGCGAGTGACATGTTGAAAGGCCCTACAGCTGCGGGTTTTCAAGATAAGATGAACACGCAGCTGGCTACCCTTAACTCCATAGCCAACTCCTCCATGCGCCTCCTTTCTTACGCGGCTGATGGAGCGAGTAGGGCCGCAGGGACAGGTGTGGCCTTACGTAGGCATGCCTGGATGCGGCTATGCAATTTTGGACCCTTCAAGACGTCTTTCACTAACTCCCCGTTTGATGGATCATCTCTCTTTGGTCCTCAAGTGAAAGAAACCTTGACTAGGTGCGAGACTGATGGCAAGACTCTTTCTGCCGTCGGAGTCCGTTTTTCTACTCCTCCTAGGCCTTACCCCAAAGGCCAGAAAAGTGGGAAAATGTGGTTCCGTAAACAATCTCAAGGGACTTCGCCTGACGCACAAAGTCGTTTCCCCGCCAGAGGCAGAGGCGGGAATAATGGTAGACGTCACCCTTGAGGCAGGGGGGCTCCGCAGAACCAGGGCAATCGGGAAGCCTTCTCTGATGAGCCCTTTCAGCATCCCTGAGGTGTTGCCCGACTGCCCACCTTCGGAGGCAGTCGGGGGAAGATTGTCACTGTACCCAGAAGCCTGGCTATCCCTGACTCAAGACAAATGGGTACAGTCCGTCATTTCCGAAGGCTATTCTATCCCCTTTCTTCGGATTCCAATCCAATCAAAAAAATCCCTTCCAGATGTTCCACCCGCTCAAAGGGATCTAGCGATTTTGGAAATTTCAAAACTGCTTGCAAAAAGAGCAATTCAGCCAGTTCCAGCAGACCAGAAAGGATCCGGAATCTACTCAAGGTTCTTTTTAGTTCCAAAGAAAACAGGGGACTGGAGACCAATTTTGGATCTCAGTATCTTGAACAGATCAGTCAAGAAAACAAGATTTCGGATGGTCACGCTGCAATCCATCCTTCCCCTATTGGGAAAAGGCAACTGGATGTGCTCTATAGACCTTCAGGATGCATACTATCACATAAAAATGAACAGACGCTCCAGAAGATTCCTCCGCTTCAGGCTGGGAACCAGTCATTTTCAGTTCAGGGCCCTGCCCTTTGGTCTCACCACTGCCCCCCGGGTGTTTACCAAATGCATGGCAGTGGTAGCTTCTCACCTGAGACGACAAGGATTCCAGGTGTTTCCATATTTGGACGACTGGCTCCTCACAGCTCCCACCAAGCATCTCCTTCTGATGGCCAGGGATTACACTTTTCGCATTTGTCAAAAGTTAGGCATTTCAATAAATTGCGAAAAGTCTGTTTTGTCGCCTTGTCATGCTATTACTTTCATAGGCAAATCTAGACACAGTAGACATGTCTGTAGACTAACACATCAGAGAATAACAGACATTCACAAACTGGTCTCACTCCTTTTCAACAACAACAGAATCAAAGCCAGGTTAGTTCTGAAAGTGTTGGGAATTATGGCGGCCATACCTCTGCTTCCATTAGCCAGATTCCACATGCGGATCCTTCAATGGATGCTCTTTACACAATGGTCATACCAGCAACTTCCAGTGTCTCACACCATTATGATCACGCAGGCGTGCAGAAATCATCTCATGTGGTGGATGTCTTCCCCTCAGCTCTTGTTGGGAAGACCCTTTGTTCCACCCCCTCCGGTTGCTACTCTGACAACGGATGCCTCCCTGATCGGGTGGGGGGGGCATTATCAGGGCAGGACGGTCCAGGGCACATGGCAACCAAACGAATGCCACTTGCACATAAATGTTCTGGAGATGAGAGCAGTGCTTTTAGCGTTGCAAGCCCTTCAAGACTCTCTTCCCTTGGGAACGATTGCAATCCAGACAGACAATATGTCTGTAGTGTGGTACATCAACAAACAAGGCGGAACCAGGTCATACCCCCTGTGTCGAGAAGCACTCAGATTGTGGCAATGGGCGATTTCTTCTCAGCGGTTTCTGATAGCAACGCACATCCCCAGGAAGTCCAATCAAATTGCGGACAAGTTGAGCAGAGCTATCCTCATGCCTCACGAGTGGTCTCTGAAAGACTCTGTAGTGAGAGAAATTTTCCTCAAGTGGGGTCAGCCTTGCTGCGATCTTTTTGCTACTCCCCAAAACAGCAAGTGCAGAGAATATTTCACTCTATTCCCTTTACCAGGCCAACCCAGCAGAGACGCTCTAGTCCAAGTTTGGCCGGGGACTTCTGTATGCATTTCCTCCCTTCCCACTAATCTCTCAAGTGATACAGAAAGCTATCGCTCAGAAGACCTCATTGATCCTCATTGCTCCTTACTGGCCTCGACAGGTGTGGTTCCCCTTTCTACATCAATTTCTATTGGAGCGACCGTGGCATCTGGACCTTGTTCCAGATCTTTTGATCCATCAGTCGGGTCAGTTACATCGCTCCCTCCCCTCTCTGAACCTCACTGCTTGGTTCCTCCAGTTCCAACCTTAGCCAGGCTTCCTCAATTATCTCACTCTGTTCGAGATATTTTGATAGCTTCCCATAAATCTTCCACTCAGAAGATTTATTTGAGTAAGTGGAAACGCTTCACATATTGGGCTCAAGGAAGGGACATAGATCCTTTCACTGCTTCCATCCAAATAGTCCTTGATTTTCTAGCTGAACTCTTCCATGCAGGTTCATCTCCTCTACTCTTAAAGTTCAATTGGCAGCTATTTCTAACTTTCATGTGGGTATTTCTGAATCTGCCTTAATGTCCCACAAGCTTTGCAAAGCATTTTTGAAAGGAGTTTTTCTTCTCAGACCTCCTATAAGAAATCCTCCTTCTCCTTGGGACCTAAATTTAGTTCTTGCTTCTTTGATTCTTCCCCCTTTCGAACCTGCAGTCTCCTGTTCTTTAAAATTGCTATCATGGAAGACTCTCTTTCTGGTAGCTATTACTTCAGCTAGAAGAGTTTCAGAACTTCAAGCACTCAGCTGTCTACCTCCTTATCTATTGTTTCATAAGGACAGGGTATCCTTACGAACTAACCCGTCCTTTTTGCCTAAGGTAGTCTCGACGTCAAATCTAAATCAAAGCATTGACCTCCCTGTCTTTTTTCCAGAATATTCCAATAGATCTGAACAAAAATTACACTGCCTGGATGTTCATCGTCAATTGAGGTACTATTTGGATAGAACAAAACAATTCAGAAAATCTGACCAGCTGTTTGTCTCCTATGCGGAAGGCAGAAAGGGACTTTCAGTTTCAAAGGTATCATTATCCAGATGGCTAACATCTTTGATTTCCCTTGTATATGAAATTAGACACCAAAAGCTGCCTAATAAACCTAAGGCCCATTCCACCAGAGCTTTGGCTACTTCTTTAGCCTTCCAAGACAGACTATTGACACCATTTGTGCAGCGGCTACTTGGGCTACTCCTCACACTTTCATTTCTCATTATAAGTTGGATTTAGCTTCTAGGCATAGAGCTAACTTTGGTTCCACTGTTTTCAGGAGTCTGTTCCGTTAGGCCACCCGGGACAAGGTGCTAGGGACGCGGTCCCATCCAGCAAGAATGAAGGCGAGATAGACAACTTAACATAAAGAAGTTATGTTCTTACCATAACGTTCCATGTTAGTTGTCTTCTCGCCTTCTTCTTGCGTCCCACCCTCCTGCCCCCTGGTCTGGACAGACCTAGAGGAGTTATGATTGTGACCTCTCTTTCTACCACCTCTATACTTTAGGTATATGCTCTGCTGTGCATATTTCCTGGATCAGGATGTAGGTCACCCTTCTCTTCTCCCTTATTTATAGAGGTGGATTTTGTTACTAATTATTCTATTACTATTATAGGCTGGGCCTAGCTTACAAACGAGATCTGAGGTAACTCACGCCTAGCATTGTGGGATATAAGGGGAGCCTCGAGCCGGTGGAACCAACTCTCGAGCTTTTAGAGTGGCCGAGTCGGAGCCGAGGTCGGCTCCGAACCCATCCAGCAAGAATGAAGGCGAGAAGAAGACAACTAACATGGAACGTTATGGTAAGAACATAACTTCTTTTTTCCACCCAGTCAAAGGGATCAAGCAGCTTAGAGTTTTCAAAGCTGCTAGGAAAGGGAGCCATCCAGCATGTTCCCTCAGACCAAGTCGGATTAGGGACTTGCTCAAGATTCTTTTTAGTGCCGAAAAGAACAGGGGACCTGAGACCCATATTAGATCTCAGCCAACTGAACAACTACGTACAAAAGTCCAAGTTCTGTATGGTCACACTACAGTTGATTCTCCCATTGTTGGGAGAAGTATGGATGTGCTCCATCGACCTCAAGGATGCTTACTACCGTGTCAAAATGGACAGGGCATCCAGGAGTTACCTACGCTTCCGGCGGGGAGCCAGTCATTTCCAGTTTCGAGCCTTGCCCTTTGGTCTCACCACAGCCCCCCAGGGTGTTCACCAAGTGTATGGCGGTGGTGACAGCTCACTTACGACGTCAAGGATTCCAAGTGTTTCTGTATCTGGATGACTGGCTCCTTACCGCCCCCACCAGGCATCTACTAATCCAAACCAGGGATGCTGCCATCACTCTCTGTCAACAGTTGGGCATAACAATAAATTGGGAAAAATCTGCCTTGTTGCCCTCACAGCGTGTGTTTTTTTATAGGTGCAGAATTAGACACCATTCGAATGTGAGCATTTTTACCGCAGGAAAGAATCAGAGTCTTACAGCAACAGGTGCGCACGCCCTGATGCCCCTGAGGAAAGCGAAGGCAAGATGGGTTCTTCAACTCCTGGGGACCGTGGCAGCAACTATTATGTTGGTCCCTCTGGCAAGATTGCACTTGAGGCTTCTTCAATGGCTCCTCTTTGCTCAATGTTCTCTCCAAAAACTTCCACTTTCTCACCCTATTTTGCTCACGGACAGATGCAAACAGGATCTCAGTTGGTGGCTTTGCACCAACAATCTGGACAGGGGAAAACCCTTCGTTCCACCCACCCTGGTTGCCACAGTGACCACAGACACCTCCCAGATGGGGTGGGGGGGCATTATCACGGTAGGACAGTCCAAGGCACGTGGCAAGATCACAAGATACATCTACATATCAACGTCCTAGAGATGAGAGCGGTGCTATTTGCGTTGCAGGCACTTCAGAGCTTTCAAGTCTGGTTTCCCTTTCTCCAACCCTACATTGTGGACACTCCTTGGATTCTGGACCCACAACCAGATTTACTGACACATGTCGGGACAGTTCCACCCCTCTCTGCCAACCCTCCGGTTGACAGCCTGGCTACTTCACTTCCATCGTTAGTTAGGCTTCATCACTTTTCACCTGAGGTAGTTCATATTTTATCTTCCTCTCATAAGCCCCCTACTAGGAAGATTTATTCTAGCAAGTGGAGGAGGTTTTCTATTTGGGCCCATACCCAAGGAATTGATCCTTACACAGCCTCAATTGCTTCAGACTTGGAGTTTTTGTCTATGCTTTTCCATCAGGGTTCAGCGTCAGCTACCATTAAAGTTCAACTGGCAGCAATTTCTAACTTTCATGTTGCTAATGAGCCTAGTCTAATGGCTCACAGACTCTGTAAGGCTTTCCTGAAGGGCACTCTATTACTCCGTCCTCTGGTCTGTGAACCTATCATGCCCTGGGATCTAAATTTTGTCCTACAAGCCCTTACTTCACCACCTTTTGAGCCTGCAGCTACCTGCGTTTTAAAATTCTTGACCTGGAAAACTGCCTTTTTTATAGCAATCACTTCGACCAGGCGAGTTTCAGAAATTCAAGCCCTTTCTATCAAACCCCCATACTTGATCTTCCATAAGGACAGGGTTTCCCTTATACCAAACCCTTCTTTTCTTCCTAAAGTGGCATCCGTATCTAATCTTAATCAATCTATTGAGTGGCCAGTATTGTTTTCCCATTTTTCAAACAAGGCAGAATTTAAATTTCATCAATTGGATGTACACAGACAGTTACGTTTCTATCTGCACCGAACAAAAGATATCCGGAAGTCTGATCAACTATTTGTCTCCTTTTCGGAAAACAAAATTGTGTCCCCTGTTTTCAAAATCACCCTATCCAGATGGATATCCAGTTGCATCTCTTTCGTTTATTCCACAGGAGGAAAAGACCTGCCGTTTCCAGTCAAGGCTCACTCTACTCGGGCTGTTTCTACATCTACAGCCTATCAAGCCAGATTGTCTATGGATGATATTTGTGCTGCAGCTACTTGGGCTTCTCCTCACACATTTGTTACTCATTACAAGTTGGACGTGGTATCTAGGGGCAGGTCGTCCTTTGGTTCCACAGTACTCAGGAGTATTTTCCTGTGAGCCCCCCAGGATGTAGGTGCTAGGGATGCTGTCCCACGGGTAAGAATGTGGGCGAGATTGGACTACATAACATCAAGAAGTTAAGTACTCACCATAACATTCGATGTATGTAGTCCATCTCGCCTCACATTCTTACTTGCCCTCCCACCTTCCCCCTTCCTGGAGGATCTGGAGGTTAGGTTTTATTTTCAGAGTTCCCTTCACTTTTAGCTTATTCTTTTTTTACTTGGATGTTGTTATGCATGGGGTATGAATGAGTGTTCGCAGCAAACTAGATCTGGGGATATGGAGCAGTGCAGCATGGGATACCTGCTTAGCCCAGCCAATAGAAGACTTCGAGCTAGAAAAGTTTGGCGGAGTCGGAGCCGATATTCGACTCCGAACCCCACGGGTAAGAATGTGAGGTGAGATGGACTACATACATCAAATGTTATGGTGAGTACATATCTTCTTGATTTTATACCACTGATGACCTGACGTCAGTCTTGGAGCAACAGCAACCGACACAGAAATACTAAGCCTCTGGTATTCAGGCCAACTGAGGGCTACCCCTGGAGGATAACCCAAATGCTATGACTGCAACAGTGAATACACTTGGTCATCTACATTTATGGTAAGTGTACACAACTGTACTTTTTGATGTCTGGTGCATGCAGGCTTTTATAGCCCACGCTAGTCTAGCCACATCAAATGTCACATGCACCTAGCAGTGACTACAAACTTTTGAAGACCAGGACGTTCTGGTAGCAAGAGGAGGAGACCCAAGAGTACAGAATACTGCAACATGGAAGGGAAGGACATCTATGGTTGTGGTATTTTCATTGCATTGGTGGCACTTAAAGAATGCACAGCATAAAGAGTTAAGGGTGCTTGTGCTGCAGGTGGTGCACACACATCTCCAGAGGCAGCTATAGCAGAGCTTGCAGTTTGTCAAGGGTTTTTGGAATAAGCCAGTCCATTGTGTCTGCTAACTGGCCCCACTCTCTACTCCATTACAGACCAATGAGTTGGAGTTGAAGGGCTCTTAACTCTGTGGAGTGAAAAGGTTAATTGGGTGCAGAAAGGGGATTCATTTGTCCTATCCTGCAGCTTCCCCTCAAAAAAAAAAAAACATTTTCCTTGTTAATCTGTTCTTGGTATTTTTAACAGATTTTATTCTGTTCAGGATTCTGATAAGTTACTTTCAATTCTTATGGTTTTTAGTAAAAGCATTTCCTTTCTAGATGCTTAACATTTGTGTGGGAATTTAATATTCCAGAAGAAATCTCTTCTATCCGTAAAATGATAGGGATATGTAAATGTGATTCCTGATGCAAAATAAACAGTAGCTTCCTTTTGTTAAAAGCAGATTTTCTGATGAAAGTTGTCCATGTTGGGAGGGTGGCCTAATGGTTAAGGTGTTTACCTTATAAACACAAAGTGAAGGGTTTGAGTCTTACAAGGGATAATTAGCTAGGCTTAAAATGGCTCGTAAGGGCAGTTAGTTTAGTACTAATCTATGAACCTATGTACAAAACACCCTTAAAATATAGTATGTATAGCACTTACAAGCCTAACCCTACTGCTGTTTCCGTATTTTGTTGGGTAAGAGTGACAAAAGCTGCCCTTGCCCATTGGTAAGGGTCCAGAGTAGGAGAGTATGGGAAGAAGTTTTATGTAGCTTGCATTATCTGTTAGAGCACTGTTTATCACCCATGCAACGTGCTGCTGTATGAACTTACCATTTTAGATTAAAGCCAGGGAAACTCAACCTGTTCCAAGCAGTCATATGACCAGCAGACCAAGAAAGTGAGTTAAGTGTATGTGTGTTGCATCATAACTCTAATGCTTTTGATTCTTCATTAGCTGCCATCTAAGAGGTTACAGTCAGAAGACTTAATTGCCTCAGAACTGAATCCTGTAATAAAGGAGTTGAAGTAAGACTGTTCCGGAGAACTTTGGGAATATGTTTTGCATCCTTACTCTTGTTGCTGACTAGGAAAATTTGACTGGGAAGTGACCAGATGTTCTTTGTGTTTCATTGTTGCAGTCATCACATTTGGGTTATCTGTTTGCAGTAGCCCTCAGTCGGCCTGATTATCAAAGTCTTGGGTCCTGCGTCGGTTGCGGTCTCATCTTCCGTGACGCCAGCTAGTCAGGGGTGTAAAGCATGCAGCCGACGCCATTACATTAGTCTTTCTTGCCGTGCAGTGCCTGAAGCAGAAGCAAGTTCGCAAGTGCCGGTCGGCCGACTCCTGAAATTTTCATTTTCGAGTTTCAGAACAGAAGTCTTCAACTAAAGCTAAGTACTCCATTGGGGAAACTTTTTCTTGCTTTAAACCGATGTCAGTTTGTTTGTGTCTTTCGGCTTTTCCAGGTTAGGGGTCGCCACAGTGGAACTCCGGTCCGCTAATGATTGGCAGTTGATTTTTACGTACCGGCTTGCCAGGCCTGACGCACAACCTTCAATGAAGGTACGCGCATTCATGCATGTCTCCACGCAGAAGACGCTCTAGCTGAGAATCGAACCGGACAGCATCTTACTGTGAGGCGACAAAGCTACCGCAGCCCCACCACCGCAGGTATTCTAAACCGATGTCAGTAAAAGTCAATAATTGCATTTCTTGTGGAAAGCAAATACCTCATAAAGATTTTCATTCGTACTGTATTCCTTGCCTAGGCCCTGACCACGACGTACCTCGCTGTCGGTTTTGTGCCTTATTTAAACTATGTATTCATCGTCGGTATATTTACGCTTCTAAATATTTTGGTACTCTGTTCAATTATCCAGATATGTCATCAGTAAGCCACCCAACTACCAACGAAAAACGCAAAGATCGACAGGCCGCCTAGGTCCAAAGCTGCCGAAGACGCTTCTCCTAAGCTAGTCGCCAGTTCGCCGGTACTCAGTGAGGCGCTTTTGCAGCCCCTGATACCCGCTACTTCAGACTTGCAGGCCTCTACTGAGACCCATTCGGAGGCCGGTATGCCACGAGATGCTTCAACTGTGGAACCTGCGGATGTCCCTACCTTGGATGGGTCCAGAGACGCTGTGCAGGCACCGGCTTCTGAGGGTGTACTCAGGCCTGCTGACTTGAATATTAAACCGATGCAGTTGTCGTCTTCTAGGCCTAAAACTCGAACCATGCCTAGAAAACCGTTGACCAGACTGCATAGTCAGGCCTCTATGCCTAAAAAACAAATGATAAGAATGGCTGAAGACCTTATTACTTTAATCAGGGGAAGGCAACCTTCCCCCTCTAAGAGATCTAGAACTGAGTTTGCTTATGATACTTCTGACCAGGATTCTGAAATTTCTGTTTCCTCTGATGACCAGGATTTACCCTTATCTACCTATGAGGATTCTGATGCTGAGGACTCTATTCCCTCTGCTCCCCCCCCCCCCCAAAGGATTTCTCTTTTGGTGAAACCTTGCATACTCTTAGGGAGCATTTTCACTGGGAAAGCCAGGATTACTCTGATTCTTAAAAGAGGCTTGGAGATTTCTTACTCCTGCCCCAACACAGACCTTTAGCTATCCCTCCTGTACTAGACATTGTTGATGCCTTTTCGGAATCTAGCTTGGCCCCTGACTCTTTACCTCCTGCTCCCAGAAAACCTGATAGATATTACAAGGTTCCTGACTCTCACAAGTTCCTTTTTAAAAATCCTACTGCAGATCCTGAGACCATTTCACAGGGACCCAAGGGCATTAAGGCTACTGCTGCCGAAAATCCTACTCCCTCTGATAGAGATTCCAGGGTGCTGGATAGATGGGGTAAGAAGGTGTACACTTCTGCAACCTTGACCATTAGGGCCGTAAACTGCCAGTTTCATATGTTAAAGTATCAGCAGCATGTTATTGGATTGCTTAAACAGAAAATGATTGTTGATTCCTGATTGTGCTGAAAATAAGGATTTACAGGACTTAATGCATGCAGCTGAACAAGTTGGAAAACACACTTTGCAATGTGGTTTTGATTCACTAGAGGCATCTTGCAGGGCTGCTGTCACTGTGTCTGTACTTAGAAGGCATGCTTGGCTTAAGGAGCAATCTTTGCCAGATCATGTTAAAGCTAAATTGCTGGATGCTTTCTTAAATCAGGAATGCCTGTTTGGCAACAGAGCAGAAGTAGTACTTAAAAAGATGGGTGGAAAAGGTAAATCTATGCAACTGTTAAAGATTTCTTACAAATATAAGCCGCCAAGATTTAGTAGGCATTGGCCCTCTAAGAATTGGTCCTTTCCTGCCTCTTCCAGGCCTTCTAAGTCCAAACCCAGAACCAGCAGGACACCCAGGCTGCAGTCCCAAGGTGCGCACAGGACTGAGCAGTGGGGGGCTCCCACTCCCAAATCAGGGAGTTGTAAGACTCCCCCCTACGGTAAGCTGTCTCAATGACTTAATTTTAAAACTTCCAAGCATTTCACAACTGACTGCTCCTTTAGGGGGAAAAATTGCTCTGTATGCAAAAAACTGGGAACTCATTACCCAGGACAAATGGGTTTTAAATATAGTTTCCCAAGGATACAGATTTCACTTCCACACTTTTTCAACCCCAATCGGTTGGCCAGATCTACCCCCAAATCAGTGGGCAGAGGCTCAAAAGCAAGTACTCTCTCTCTCTTAAGCATAAAGGCTATTCAAACTGTACCAGAAGAGGAAAAGGGACAGGGTTTCTACTCAAGACTTTTCCTGGTACCTAGAAAAGACAACTCATGGTGTCCTATCCTGAACCTTTTTATCCTAAACACCTTTTTGGTGATCCCAAAATTCAAGATGTTAACTCTTCACCAGTTGCTTCCTATGCTAGACAAGGATGCCTGGTTGGCAACACTGGATTTAAAGGAAGTTTGCCTGCACATCCCAGTCAGGGAATCTTGCAGAAGATACCTACCCTTCAAAGCAGGCTACATGCACGATCAATTCTCTGCACTGCCCTTTGGCTTATCTACTGCACCCAGGGTATTCACAAAGTGCCTAGCTCCAGTCATTGCATTTTGCAGGCAAAGAAATATTCAAATATACCCATACCTGGACGATTGTCTAATTCCGGCAGAAAGCCAGAACATATGTTTGAATCATCTGGCATTTGTACAAAAGGTGCTAACATGTCTGGGGTACACCATTAACAAAAAGAATTCACGTCTTGTACCCTGTCAACAAATTATATTTCTGGTAGCAAGCTTGAACACAACTTCCCAGATGGCTTTCCTCGTGCCATAGAAACAAATTCATTTGACAACTTATTTCAAACTAATCGCCACAAAAACCTCGCTATCTGCAAGGCAAATACTGCAAGCCTTGGTGTTCAAGGCTTCCTGCATTCTCCTAATTCCATATGCAAGACTGCATATGAGGAAACTACAATGGTATATAAAAAGCCTATGGTGTCAACATTCTCAGGATCTAGAAACAATGATTCATGTCATACATTGCCTACAGTTAGAGTTCCTTTGGTGGGCAGAGGCCTGCCACCAAAACAAGAGACTACCATTCACTCTACCCCCTGCCACCCAAACCCTAACAACAGATGCATCAGACTATGCATGGGGGGCTCACCTGGCAGGGAACTGCATTCAGGGCAAATAGAACCCAAGTCAAGTGCACCTGCATATCAGTCAAAAAGAAATGTTAGCTGCACAGAATGCTCTGACAGCCTTCAAGGACCACCTTCTTCCAGGACAATTAATGGTAAAGACGGACAACACCACTGTTATGTGGTACATAAACAAGCAGGGGGGTACCTGTTCATACCCCCTCTGCAGACTAGCCATGGCTCTGTGGAACACAGCCGTGAGCTACCAAGTGCATCTACAGGCTCAATTCCTGCCAGAAAGCTAAATACACTGGCAGACTAACTAAGCAGAAATCTCATGGACACACACGAGTGGAAACAGGAACCAAAGACTTTCAACATGTTGATAAACAAATGGGTGGGGCCCAGATGTAGACCTGTTTGCCTCCCCCCAGAGCTACCAATTGGACGAATTCTGCACAAGGACTCCCCACAAACAAGCTTGGAAAGTGGATGCCCTGTCCTTCAGCTGGAAAAATCTGTCAGTTTATGCCTTTCCTCCTCTGCAAAGTACTACTAAAAATCAAACACGACAAACCAAGGACGATACTGATTGCCGCAGACTGGCCACGCCAACACTGGTACCCCCTCTTTCGAAGTGTGTCACTGCTGGCTCCATGGCACCTGCCTCAGACCCCCTACACTGCTGTCACAGCAGGAGGGCCAGATTCTGCATCCTCAGCTTCAAACCCAGAATCTGGCAGCCTGGCTAATAACCTAATCTCTCCGTTACCATCCCTCAGTAAACAAGTGGTGGATGTCATGTTGGAGGCAAGGAGGCCTAGTACTATAAAAGTTTATACTGAAAAATAGAAAAGATTCTGATCCTGGAACCATACTCAAGGGATGGCACAGCAGTGCCCAATTTACCTCAGATTCTTCAATACTTAACTGAGTTGCTTCACAAGGGCCTGTCTTTTTTCCCCATCAAAATTCATGCCTCAGTCATTTCAGCTTATTACAACTCAGAACCCACCCCTCTTCTCTCATCCACTCCTCAAGCAATTCCTCAGCAACAGACCCCGGAGGGGCCAAAAACCTAAGACCACCCAGGAGAGCCCCAACCTCAGCCTAGGACCTTAACTTTGTATTGGACAAACTCACTCTACCTCCTTTTGAGCCAGCTGCAAGTGCAGAGTTAAAATTCCTTTCCTGGTAAACAGCCTTCCTTTTAGCAATCACTTCAGGAAGAAGGGTATGTGATTTACAGGCCCTTATGGCAGTGGAGCCTTTCATCATCTTTCATGTGGACAGGGTGTCCCTCAGAACCAATCCCTCCTTCATGCCCAAGGTAGTATCCAGTGTGGCTCTTCATCAGTCCATTCCTTTGCCAACCTTCTTTTCTAATCCACAGAACAAAGGGGCACGCATACTGCACTCCTTAGATCTGCACAGACAACTTGGATTTTACTTGGACAGGACGAAATCTCAAAGGAAATCTGAACAACTGCTCGTGGCATTTGCTGCAGGGGCAGAGGGGAAGGCCATTTCAAAGCAAACCATTTCTAAATGGATAGGCCATTGCATTCATTTCTACTGTAAGCACCATGGAAAGCCTATCCCACAGGGGGATAAGACCACACTCAACAAGGGCTGCATCTTACCTCTACAGCCTTTCTCAGGTTTTCCTACCAGGGGCATCCTAGAAGCTTCTTCCTGGAGTTCTGTACATACTTTCACCAAGCATTACCATTTGCCAGTTTTCTCTAAATCCAGAGCTGGCTTTGCCACTGCAGTTTTGCAGGGCCTTATAACTGATCCTAATGCTATCTAAATTCCTCCTCCCATCCTTATCTTTGGGAATCTACCTAAATGTGATGACTGCAACAGTGAAACACGAAGAACATAGTACAGTTCTGTACACTTACCATTAATGTAGATGTTCGCGTGTATTCACTGTTGCAGTCCTGGATGTTCGTGTTTCACTGTTGCAGTCATTACACTTGGGTTATCCTGCTGGCAGGCTACCCGCGTCGGCCTGAATTCCAAAGTCTTGGTCCGGGGTCTGTTGCTGTCGCCTCTTCCCTGACAGTGCGCCAGGGGTATAAAAGATGCAGCCGACGCCATTTTCTTCAGTCTTTCTTGCCACGCGGTGCCCGAAGCAAAAGCAGATTGCAAGTGCCGTTCGGCCGACTCCTGAGATTTTCGAAATTGAATTTCAGATCCAAAGTCTTCAATAAGGCTAAGTACCCCGTTGGGGAAACTTTTTCTTGCTCCAGACCGATGTCAGTAAAAGTTAACAATTGTATTTCTTGTGGGAAGCAAATACCGCATAAGGATTTTCATTCTTACTGTATTCCTTGCCTAGGCCCCGACCACGACGTTGCTAGTTATCAGTTTTGCACTAGATTCAACCAACGCACTATTAAGCGTCAGTTCGATTTTGCTTTACATTTCTTTGGCCGAAGGTTTAACTATGTAATGCCGTCGAAACAACCGACGACCGGAGTTCATAAAAAGCGCAAGGACAAAGAAAAGGACAGGCATCAGAGGTCCAAAACTGACAACTAAGCCTCTTCTAGGCCAGTCGCCGGTTCTCAGTGAGGCACTTTCGCAGCACCTGACACCTGCTACCTCAGAGCCACAGGCTACCTCTGACTCCCAGGTGGAGACAACTAGGCCTTTGGAAACTCAAGTTATTGGGCCTACGGAAACTATTCCCTTAGATGGGTCCAGAGCCACTGAGCAGGCATCGGCTTCTGAGGGTAGTTTTCAGACCTACGCAGCTTACTATCAAGACCACTTCAGCAGCCAAGGCAAAGTCTAAAACACGTTTAAAGACAAAGAAGCAAGTACAGCATTCACCTGGACAGTCATCCATGCCAAAGAAACAGATGCTTAAAATGGCCGAGGACCTAATTACTCTGATCAGGGGTTCCCATCCCCCTCCTGATAAAAGGCCTAGGCAAGATACTGACTATGATTCCTCTGACCAGGTTTCTATTTCCTCTGATTCCTCTTCAGAACAGGGATATTCACTTCCTCCCTATGAGGACTCTGATGCTGAAGAATCTATCCCTTCAGCTTCTCTTCCTGAGGATTACTCCTTTGGGGAAACCCTGCACACCATGAGGGAACATTTCCATTGGGAGAGCCAGGATTATTCAGAATCCAAGAAAAGGCTCAGAGATTTTCTTTTACTGCCTCAGCACAGGCCCCTTGCTATTCCCCCTGTACTAGATATTGTTGATGTTTTTTCTGAATCCAGTTTGTCTCCTGTTTTTTTTTTACCTCCTGCACCAGTTAAGCCAGATAGGGACTTCAGGGTTCCAGATTCACATAAATTTCTTTATAAAAACCCTGCTGCTGACCCAGAAACAATTTCTCAGGGTCCCAAAGGGGTCAAGGCTTCCAATGCAAAAAAATCCTGTCCCCTCTGATGGGGATTCTAGAGCACTGGACAGATGGGGGAAAAAAGTTTACACCTCTGCTACTTTAGCTGTAAGGGCTTTAAACTGCCAGTTTCACATGCTTAAATATCAACACTACCCAATGTCTTTGCTCAAACAGAAAATGCTTACAAGCTCTGAATGTCCTGAAAATAAGGAAATGCAGGATTTATTGCATGCAGCTGAACAAGTGGGAAAGCATACTTTGCAATGTGGTTTTGCAGTGTGGTTTTGATTCATTAGAGGCTTCTTGCAGAGCCGCAGTTACAGGTTCTGTCATTCGAAGCCATGCTTGGTTAAAAGAACAAAGTTTACCTGATCATGTTAAAGCAAAATTGTTGGGTGCTCCATTACAGCATGATACTTTGTTTTGTGTTAAGGCAGAAGAGGTGTTAAAGAAAATGGAGGATAAAGCAAAATCAATGCAGAGAGTAAAGGATTTCTTACAGGTTCAGCCACCCAGATTTAGCAGGATCTGGCCTTCTAAAAATTGGTCCTTTCCAGTATCAGACAGGCAGATACAGATGCCCAAGATGCAGATCTCAGTCACAAGGCACATACAGACCTAAGCAATGGGGTGCTTCAGCCCCCAAACACGGAGAAGACAAATCACAACTTTATAGGAAACGGTCCCAATGACTTCCCTCTACCAATGCCAAGCACTTGCCTTTTGGCGGCACCCTTAGGCGGAAAACTAGCACTTTTCTCACAAAATTGGCACATAATTAGCCAAGAAAAATGGGTACTGAATATTGTTTCCCAGGGTTACAGGTTCCACTTTCACACCCTACCAAGGCCAAAAGGTACGCCAGACCTGCCACTCAATCAATGGGCAGAGGCACAAAAACAAATTTCTGCTCTCGTGGACATGAGGGCTATTCAGAAAGTACCACAGCAATAGCAGGGACAAGGATTTTACTTGAGACTTTTCTTGATACCCAGAAAGGACAAAGCTTGGAGACAAATACTGGACCTGTCTACTCTAAATACTTTCCTGGACGTTCCAAAATTCAAAATGTTGACACTGCAGCAACTTCTACCCATGCTGGGCAAAAAGGATTGGCTGGTTACTTTGGACCTCAGAGGCATACCTGCATGTCCCAATCAGACGATCTTGCAGAAGATACCTCGGATTCATAGCTGGCTCAATGCATTACCAATTCTCTGCACTGCCCTTTGGCTTATCTGCTGCGCCCAGGGTCTTCACAAAATGCCTGACACCAGTAATTGCATTTTTCAGACAAAAAGGAATTCAGATATATCCCTACCTGGACGACTGCCTTATTCAAGCAGACAGCAAGGACATTTTACTAAAGCATCTGGCATTTGTAAAAAGATTACTAACTTGCCTAGGGTACACAGTTAACGAAAATAAATCAAAACTAGTGCCTCTCAAGAGATATTCCTGGGTGCAAGCTTAAATACAACTACCCAGATGGCTGATCTCACGCCAGACAAAGGCAACTGACTCATTACTTTCACATGATGGCAGCAAAGACCCAGCTGCCTGCAAGAAAAATTCTGCAGGCTTTGGGCTTCATGGCATCCTGCATCCTGCTAATTCCATATGCAAGACTGCATATGAGGAAGCTACAATGGTATCTACAAAGTGTTTGGACTCAACAGTGCCACAGCCTGGAAACAATAATTACTCTCATGCCCTGCCTGCAACCAGAGCGATGGTGGGCACTGACCTGTCACCACAACAAGGGACAGCCTTTCACTTTACCCACAGCCAGGCAGACACTAGCAACAGATGCATCGGATTATGCCTGGGGAGCACACATGGCAGGAAAATGTATACAGGGCACGTGGCCCAAAGACGAAATGCATCTTCATATCAATCAAAAAGAGATGCTAGCTGTACAGAATGCCCTGACAGCCTTCAAGGATCTACTACATCCAGGACAACTATTACTAAAGATGGACAATACTACAGTCATGTGGTACATAAACAAGCAAGGGAGCACACATTCCTACCCCCAAGCCATGACTTTGTGGAACACAGCACTGGCCTATCAAGTACATCTGCAGGCACAATTCCTGCCAGGAAAGAAAAATACTCTGGCAGACGAACTAAGCAGAAACCTCATGGACCCTCACGAGTGGAAACTAGATCCACAAGTCTTCAGCATGATAACAAAGAAATGGGGATGCCCAGACATAGATCTATTTGCCTCCCCTCACAACTACCAACTACAGAGATTTTACACGAGGACTTATCACTCACAAGCATGGAAGGTGGATGCTCTATCATTCAGCTGGAAAAGCCTAACCGTTTATGCCTATCCACCAATGCCTCTACTCCCCAAGGTACTCCTAAAAGTCCGACAAGAGAAACCAAAAAGGATTCTGATTGCCCCAGACTGGCCACACCAGCACTGTTACCCAGTCCTATAGACCTTTTCTCAAGGGTCAGCCTGGACTTTACCTCAAATTCCTCATCTGCTGACCCAACAAAACAATCAGATCCTGCACAGCCAACTCAGAACCTTAAATCTGGCTGCATGGCGAATAATATATCCACTCAGAACACACCTCTCTCTAAAGCAGTTATGGATGTCATTTTGGAAGCCAGGAGACCCAGCACCAGGAAATCTTATGCAGAAAAATGGAAGAGAATTCTGTCCTTGGAACCAGGCACAAGGACTTGAACCGCTTGATGTTCATCGTGCTATACTGCTGCAGTCATCACACTTGGGTTATCTTGTCATCAGGCGGTCCCGCAGTCGGCCGAATCCCAAAGTCCTGGTCCGACGTCGGTTGTCGTCGCCTCTTCCCTGATGTCAGTGCGACAGGGGTATAAAAGAGACAGCAGACGCCATTTTCTTCAGTCTTTCTTGCCGCGCAGTGCCCGAAGCAGAAGCAGTTCGCAAGTGCCGGTCGGCCAGCTCCTGAAATTTTCGAATAGAGTTTCAGCCCGAAGTCTTCTCTAAAGCTAAGTACCCCATTGGGGAAACTTTTCTTGCCTCAGACCGATGTCAGACAAAGTTAATAATTGTATTTCTTGTGGGAAGCAAATACCTCATAAGGATTTTCATTCTTATTGTAATGTCCTTCATGGATGCATCTGCAGTCATAACAACTGGGTTGTCCTGTCGTCAGGCAGCCCTTCAGTCGGCCGGATTCCAAAGTCCGGGTCCGGCTTCGGCTGATGTCGCACTTCACCCGACGTCATCTCTGTTGGTCTTCGGGTATAAAGGCATCAGCCGACGCCATTTTCCTCAGTCTTTCTTGCCGCGTGGCGCCCGAAGCAGAAGCTGTTCGCAAGTGCCGGTCGGTCGGATCCAGAGATTACTTCTACCGAATACTACTTCGAAGACTTCTAAAGCTAAGTACCCCGTTGGGGACTCTTTCTTGCCTCAGCCGATGTCAGAAAAAGTTAATAATTGTTTAACCTGTGGGAAACAAATACCTCATAAAGATTTCCACTCTTATTGTCTGCCTTGTTTAGGCCCAGCCCACGACGTAGCAGCCTGTTCGGCCTGTGCTTCTTTCAACCGACGAACGCTTAGGCGCCGGTCGGAGTTTGCTGAACAGTTTTTCGGTTCTGATTTTGCGTACATTATGCCGTCGGATCCTCCGACTACCCAATCTGCCAAAACGCAAAGATAAAGACCGACACTCAGCGGTCCGCGGTTTCGCTGAAACCATGGTTAAGCAAATCATGAGTGTCTCGGTTTCGGCCGAAACCGAGAAAACTGATCAAAGTACAGCTGAATCTATCTCTACAACTGAGGCCCCTGCTACCATTCTTGAATCGGCCTCAGAAATTATACCCACTACGGTGGTTGCCACTGACTTATCAGACACCATTCCCTTGGATGTCTCTACCCCAGCACGTGGTGCTGCTAGGCCTCCAGCAGCCATGTCCATTAAGGCCTTCGCCAGGGCTAAAGCAGCCAAGACTACTAAAACAGTGCCTGTTAAACCCCCTTCACCAGGCCCTCCTCTAGTTCTCAAATGCTTACTCTGGCAGAAGATTTAATTTCATTAATTAGAGGATCTCAATCTCACCCAGACAGGGCCTCTCAGCCCCAGAGAAGAGACCTAGGGCAGAGCCCCTGAGCCAGTGTCATCTGATGATTCAGCCGATGAATCAGACATAACTGACCAGCCAGAGGCTCCTTTCTCTAATTTTGAAGACTCTGATGCTGAAGAATCCATTCCAGCTGCTTCCCCACCAGAAGAATTTTCCTTTGGGGAAACCTTACATGCCATGCGAGAGCAGTTCCAATGGCAGCAACAGGATTTTTCAGACTCCAGAAAAGACTTAGGACTTTTCTGCACCTTCCACAACACAGGCCCTTAGCTATACCTCCTGTTCTCTCTGTGGTGGATGATGCTTTCAATGATGTCTGCTCCGCTCCAGATTCTTTACCTCCAGCCCCTGCCAAACCAGACAGATTTTACAGGGTGCCAGACACTCATCACCACCTTTACAAGGCCCCTCTTGCAGACCCGAAACTATATCCCAGGGTCCCAAGGCAGTAGCCGACCATAGCTAAAACCCTATTCCTTCTGAAAGGGAAGCAAGGTCATTAGACAGATGGGGCAAAAAGGTCTACACTTCAGCTACTCTCTCAGCTAGAGCTTTAAACTGTCAGTTTCACATGATACAATACCAAGAGTTTATGCTTGATCAGTTAACTAAAAAGCTAACCACTGATGAATCTCTTGATAAGAAATATGTATTAGAAATGGTAAATAACATACATCAGGTTAGTAACCATTCCTTAAAATGTGGCTATGATGCACTGGAGGCTTCATTTAGATCAGCCATGACTGGCACAGTGATAAGAAGGCATGCATGGCTAAAGGAGCAAGCTTTACCGGATCATGTTAAAGCAAAGTTACTGGATGCTCCTATGGATAAGACAAAGTTTGTTTGGTACACCTGCCCAGCAGGTTATGAAGAAAATGGAAGAAAAGGCAAAATCCGTTCAAACGGTTAAAGATTTCTTGCAGGTTCAACCCCCAAGGTTTAGCAGGAACTGGCCTGCCAAAAATTGGTCCTTTCCTGACTCCACAAGATCTCAAAGGGGCAGAAACAGACGTTCCAGAGGCAGAAACCAATCCAGAGGAGGTGCCTACAGAGGACGACAGTGGCAAGGTAACAACAGAGGCACAGACACAACCACTGCCACTACATCAACACAACCACAGTGACTTAATCCTAAATCCGCCTACCAGGGAACAAATAGCAGCTCCTCTAGGCGGAAAGTTAACCTTATTTTCAAAAAACTGGCACTATATAACAAAAGACAAGTGGATTTTACAAACCATAGATCAAGGATACGGTTCCACTTCCACACTTTACCAATCAAAAGAGGAATGCCAAATCTACCTCCAAATCAAAAACAGAGGCTCTACAACAGATAATGCAGTTAGCAAGCATGAGAGCTGTGGAAAAGTGCCAACTGCAGAGCAAGGAAGGGGTTCTACTCAAGACTATTCCTAGTTCCAAGAAAGGAAAAAACTTGGAGACCAATTCTCGACCTGTCCGCCTTAAATACATACATCATTGTCCCAAAATTCAAAATGCTGACCCTACAGCAACTTCTTCCCATGCTGGGCAAGGAGTGTTGGCTGGTAACTCTAGATCTCAAGGAGGCATACCTGCACGTCCCCATTCGACCAATCTGCAGAAGATACCTCAGATTTCTTGCAGGATCAGAGCACTATCAATTCTCAGCATTGCCCTTTGGCTTATCTACTGCGCCCAGAATATTCACAAAATGCCTGGCATCAGTAATTGCCCATTGCAGACTACAGGGAATACAAATTTACCCATACCTGGACGACTGCCTGCTACAAGGGGACAACAAAAGCAAGCTGACAACAGATTTACAAAGGGTCATTTACTTGCTACAAGCACTGGGATACACAGTCAATCTACAAAAGTCAAGGCTGATACCATCCCAAACAAGGACATTCTTGGGCGCGGAATTGGACACAGTAAAACAAATGGCATTCCTAACTGCAGAAAAACAAAAGAACTCCTCTTTACTTCTTGGCACTAACAAAGCTGAACAAGTTAACAGCAAGAAAAGTACTGCAGGCCTTGGGCTTCATGGCATCATGCATAATCCTGGTCCCACTTGCCAGACTACATATGAGAAAACTACAGTGGTACCTAAAGAATTTATGGTCCCAACACAGTCACAGCCTAGAAACAGAAATCCCACTAATTCCATGCTTAAAACAGGAGTTCCTATGGTGGGCTCAGGCATGCCAGACAAACCCAGGCCTACCCTTTCGCAGATGTCAAGCAAGCCAGACCATCACAACAGACGCTTCAGACCTAGGATGGGGGGCCCACATGCTGGACAAATGCGTGCAAGGATTGTGGACACAGGATCAACTTCACCTGCACATCAACCTAAAAGAAATGCTGGCAGTAAAACTGGCAATCCAAAGGTTCAGACCATTTCTCAAAGAGGGCCAGTTGATGATAAGGACAGACAACACCACAGTCATGTGGTACATCAACAAGCAGGGAGGCACTCATTCATACCCCGTATGCAGAATGACTTTGGAGCTGTGGAACCTGGCACTCAGCTACAACATCCAGTTACAGGCAATTTTGTACCGGAAAAGAAAATATTCTAGCAGACATATTAAGCAGAACCACATCGGATGCCCACGAATGGAAACTGCACCCGGACATTTTCAAGACCATCTCAAAGAAATGGGGAATGCCTCAGATAGATCTATTTGTATCACCTCTCAATCACCAGCTCAAAAAATTCTGCACAAGGACATTACACCCACTGGCATGGAAAGTGGATTCGCTCTCCTTCAGCTGGAAAGGCCTGACAGCATATGCATTCCCACCTCTTCCCTTGATACACAAAGTATTACTAAAAATCAAGGAAGAACGTCCAAGGATAATCCTGATAGCTCCAAACTGGCCAAGACAGCACTGGTACCCACTGCTGAGGAGCATGTCTCAGAACAATATGTGGCCAATACCCCTGATGCCTTTGATGCTAACTCAGAACAACTACAGCATCATACATCCAAACCTAAAACGTTGCAACTGACTGCATGGAACATCACATAGCAACAGCTAACCCAGAACTTTCCCAAAGAGTTAAAGACATTATTCTTGAAGCACGCAGACCTTCAACAAGAAGGAACTATGCTGGAAAATGGAAAAGGTTTGTCATTTGGAGTACTGAAAGAGGAAAAGATGTGTCAAACATAGATATGCCTAACATTCTAGAGTATCTGGTCGAACTTCTTCATTCAGGCTTGTCCTACTCCTCCATCAAGATACATGCATCAGCTATTTCAGCAGAATACAGCTTTGATCCACCTGTTTTTTCGCACCCTTTGCTCAGGCAGTTCCTCAGAGGAATCAAGAATGTAAAACCTCCAAGGAAACCACCTTTGCCAGCTTGGGACTTAAACTTTGTGCTAGAAAAGTTGACACTATCACCCTTTGAACCAGCAGCAACAGCAGACCTACAACACCTGTCATGGAAAACTGCTTTCCTACTGGCAATTACTTCAGCAAGGAGGGTTTCAGAACTACAGGCCTTAATGGCAGTGCAACCCTTCCTAATCTTCCACCAAGATAGAGTGTCCATGAGGACTAATCCTACATTTATGCCTAAGGTGGTATCCAGAGTGTCTTTAAACCAGGCAATCCACATACCCACCTTCTTTCCCAACCCACAAAACAGAGGGGAAAGAATACTGCATACCTTGGATGTACATAGACAACTACGCTACTACTTGGACAGAACAAAAAATAGCAGAAAGACTGACCAATTTTTTGTAGCCTATGCAACAGGAAGGGAAGGAAAAGCTATTTCCAAACAGACAATCTCCAAATGGATAGGAAATTGCATACGATTCTGTTACTCCTTCCATGGAAAACCAATTCCACAGAATATAAGACCTCATTCTACAAGGGCAACAGCCACTACCACAGCCTTCTTACGAGGAGTGGCAACCAAAGACATTATTGAGGCTACTTGGACCTCCGTGCATACATTTGCCAAGCATTATAACTTACCTCTATATTCCAGATCCCGAGCAGGGTTTGCCACTGCTGTACTGCAAGGGATCCTAAACACACCATAATCTAGTTTTATCCTCCTCCCTAGTTGGCTATGGTATTCTACCCAGTTGTTATGACTGCAGATGCATCCATGAAGGACATAGTACAGTTTTGTACCTACCATAAATGTAGATGTCCGAACTGGATAGCATCTGCAGTCAGGATTACCCTCCCTCCTTCCCTCTGTGGTACTCCTAGGTATTTTACCCTCCGAATAGCTAGCTGGTGGGGAGTCTTTATGGTGTATTTGTTTGTATATATGTACATACATGCTTATTTTTGTGTTTACCTCTATCTTTTTGGAAACATTGGCATCTATCCAAATTTTAGCCTCCAAGAGGGCTACTGGCATCTGGGGCAAGAAACACTGAGGAATATGGCGTCGGCTGATGCCTTTATACCCGAAGACCAACAGAGATGACGTCGGGTGAAGTGCGACATCAGCCGAAGCCGGACCCGGACTTTGGAATCCGGCCGACTGAAGGGCTGCCTGACGACAGGACAACCCAGTTGTTATGACTGCAGATGCTATCCAGTTTGGACATCTACATTTATGGTAGGTACAAAACTGTACTTTCCTTGCCTTGGCCCAGACTACGACGTCTCTGGTCAGTTTTGTGCTAGGTTCAACAAACGTATAATTAAGCGTCGGGCAGAATTCGCCCAGCATTATTTTGGCAGAAAATTTAACTATAGCATGCCGTCGGAGCAACCGACATCAGCAATGATTAAAAAACACAAAGATAAGGACTGGCAGCCAAGACCAAGACCAGATACCAAGGCCTCAGCAAGGCCTGACGCCAGTTCTCCGGTTTTCAGCGAGGCGCCTTCGCAGCCCCTTACCACCGCTGATTCAGAATTTCTGATGGCATCCCAAACCGAAACGGTTGGGCCTCAGGATCCGATTCCACCTCACTCCTCAGACGCCAGCCCCGACGGGGATCTGGAAATTTTGGATAGGCCTTCAGTCTCAGAGGGTGTTTTCAAACCGACAACTGCCTCTTTCAAGCCTCATGCTAAGCTCAAAGCACCCTTGAAAGTTAGAAAACCGGGGCCACACACACACACACACACACACACACACACACACACACACACACACACACACACACACACACACACACACACAGGCTCCTATGCCTAAAAAACAGATGCTTAAGATGGCTGAGGATTTGATTACCCTTATCAGGGGATCCCAACCCCCACCTGACAAAAGGCCTAGACTGGAGGAAGATTATCCTTCCTCTGACCAAGCATTCATTTCCTCAGGCATCTCTGGCGACAAGGGTTACTCCTTCCCCCCTTATGAAGACTCAGATGCTGAAGAGTCCATTCCCTCTGTCTCCCCACCTGAAGACTACTCTTTTGGGGAAACTTTACATACCATGAAAGAATACTTCCACTGGGAAGGCCAAGATTACTCTGACTCCAAGAAAAGACTCCGTGAGTTTCTTCTTCTTCCACAGCATAGACCCCTGGCAATCCCTCCAGTTTTAGACATTTTGGATGATGTTTTCTCTGAATCCAGTTTAAACCCAGATTCCTTACCCTCCAGCACTAGCTAAACCAGACAGATACTACCGAGTTCCTGATGCTCATAGGTTTCTATATAAAAGCCCTAATGCAGACCCCGAGACCATTTCCCAGGGTCCCAAAGGGGTTAAGGCCTCTACTGCTAAGAATCCACTTCCTTCTGAAAGAGATTCCAGAGCATTAGAAAGATTTGAAAATAAAGTGTATACGTCTGCCACTTTGGCCATGAGGGCATTAAACTGCCAATTCCACATGCTAAAATACCAACAGTATTTGATTACACAGTTAAAGCAGAAGATGATCCCTCAGATAGATCAACTAGATTTAAAAGAGATGCAGGATTTGCTGCATGCAGCAGAACAGGTGGGAAAACATACCTTACAGTGTGGTTTTGATTCATTGGAAGCCTCATGTAGAGCAGCTGTCACAGGTTCTGTCATATGTAGGCATGCTTGGCTTAAAGAACAAGCCTTACCAGAACATGTCAAAGCAAAGTTATTGGATGCCCCATTGCAGAAAGATGTTATTTGGTGTCAAAGCAGAGGAAGTTTTGAAGAAAATGGAAGAAAAGACAAAATCTATGCAAACAGTTAAAGATTTTTAACAGGTACAACCTCCTCATTTCAGCAGAAACTGACCGTCAAAAAACTGGTCCTTTCCTGCATCAGACAGACCCCAAAGAGGTTAGGTACAGGTGCCCAAGGGGCAGAGGCCAGCCACAAGGTTCTTTCAGGCCTAGACAATGGCATACAGCAACTCAAAGAGGTGGAGACGAAAGATCTCAACCCTTCAGGAAACAAACACAATGACTTCCCTCTTCGCCTGCCAAGCAAAATTGCCCTGGCAGCACCTTTGGGAGGGAAACTGGCTCTATTTCCACAAAATTTGCACATCATAACAAAGGACAAATGGATTCTCGACATTATTACCCGAGGCTACAGATTTCACTTCCCCACTTTACCTCGGATGAGAGGCATGCCAAATCTGCCTCCAAACCAATGGACAGAGGCTCAAACGCAAATTTCAGCTCTCATGGATATGAAAGCAATTCAAAAGGTACCTACAAAAGAGCAAGGTCAAGGTTTTTACTCAAGACTGTTTCTAGTTCCAAGAAAGGACAAAGCCTGGAGGCCCATCTTAGACCTCTCAATTCTGAACACATACCTGGAGGTACCCAAATTCAAAATGCTCACACTACAGCAGCTCCTTCCCATGCTGGGCAAGGAGTCTTGGCTGGTAACGTTGGACCTCAAAGAGGCATACCTGCATGTCCCTATCAGACAAGATTGCAGAAGATACCTCAGATTTTTGGCGGGTACAATGCATTATCAATTCTCTGCATTGCCCTTTGGCTTATCTACTGCACCCAGAGTATTTACGAAATGCCTGGCATCAGTAATTGCATATTGCAGACGAGGAATACAAATTTATCCATATCTGGACGACTGCCTGATCCAAGCGGACAGCAAGGACATTCTATTATAGCATCTGGCTTTTGTAACACAGCTGCTCAGTTGCCTAGGGTACACAGTAAACAAAAAGAAGTCAAAACTAATACCTTCGCAACAGATAATATTCCTGGGTGCCAGCTTAAATGCAACGGCCCAGATGGCTTACCTCACGCCAGACAAACAAAAACAATTGACTCAATACTTCAAAAAGATAGCAACTTTTACCCAGCTCACTGCTAGGAAAATCCTGCAGGCATTGGGGTTCATGGCATCATGCATTCAACTAATCCCATATGCAAAGCTGCATATGAGAAAATTACAATGGTACCTGAAAAGTGTATGGTCTCAACACAGGCACAGCCTTGAAACAAATATACCTATCATTCCCTGCCTTCAAAAAGAGTTCCTATGGTGGGCTCAAGCATGTCAAACAATGGTCTTCCTTTAGTCTTACCTCCAGCAAGCCAAACCATGACAACAGATTCTTCAGACTACGCCTGGGGAGCACACATGGCAGGACAGTGCATACAGGGCAAATGGTCTGCAAAACAAATGCATCTTCACATCAACCAAAAGGAGATGCTAGCTGTGCAAAATGCACTGACAAGCCTTCAAGGACCTCTTGCATCCAGGACAACTTCTAATAAGGACAGACAACACCACAGTTATGTGGTACATAAACAGGGAGGAACACACTCCTACCCTTTATGCAGACAGGCTATGACCTCATGGAACACAGCTTTGACCTACCAAGTACAACTACAAGCACAATTCCTGCCAGGAAAGGAAAACATATTGGCAGACGAATTAAGCAGAAATATGGTAGACCCTCACGAGTGGAGACTACACCCACAAGTATTTTCAATGATAGCTCAAAGATGGGGATGTCCAGACATAAATCTATTTGCCTCCCCCAACAATTGCCAATTACAAAAACTCTGCACAAGGACTTATCACTCCCTAGCCTGGAAAGTGGGCGCTCTATCATTCAGTTGGACAACACTGACAGTCTATGCCTTCCCTCCACTACCTCTATTGACCAAGGTATTATTGAAGGTCAGATCAGAGAGACCACAAATGATCCTCATTGCTCCGGACTGGCCACGCCAGCACTGGTACCCATTACTAAGGAACTTGACTCGCAGCCCTCCATGGATCTTGCCTCAATCCCCACTACTGTTGACTCAGAAAAGCTATTAAACCCGTCACAGCCAGCTCAGAACTTTAAATTTAGCTGCATGGAGAATTCCTTAAATTATCAATCAACACTTCTCTCAAAGGACGTCCTGAATGTAATTATGGAGGCCAGGAGGCCCAGCACCAGGAAGACTTACTCAGACAAATGGAAAAGATTTTGTGTATGGCACCAGGCTAAAGGTCAAAATCCTTGGACACTAAGCATTCCTCACATACTGCAATGCCTAACTGAGATACTACACAAAGGCCTTTCCTTTTCCTCCATTAAGATCCATGCTTCAGCCATTTCAGCTCACTATAATACGGATCTCCCAGTTTTCTCACACCCTTTACTTGGGCAGTTTCTCAGAGGGGCTAAGAATATAAGACCCACCAGAAAACCACCGACACCAACTTGTGACCTGAACTTCGTTTTAGAAAAGTTAACACTACCGCCTTTCGAACCAGCCTTCTCAGCAGAACTACAATACTTGTCTTGGAAAACAGCCTTGTTACTGGCTATTGCCTCAGCACGCAGGGTCTCAGAACTACAGGCACTTATGGCAGTGGAACCTTTTGTCATTTTCCATCAGGACAGAGTCTCTTTACGAACTAATCCTACCTTCATGCCCAAGATAGTATCCAGTGTGGCTTTGAATCAGACCATTCATTTACCCACCTTTTATCCTAACCCACAGAATAAAGGAAAAAGGTTCCTTCACTCTTTGGACATTCACAGACTGCTACGTTACTATTTAGATAAAACAAAGATCTTCAGAAAAACTGACCAACTCTTTGTATCATATGCTACAGGTTCACAAGGAAAGGCTATTTCAAAACGGACCATCTCCAAATGGATAGCACATTGTATCCGCTTTTGCTACTCGCACCATGGGAAGGCAGTGCCTGTCAATATTAGATCCCATTCTACCAGGGCTACTGCAACCTCAGCAGCCTTTCTTAGAGGGGTTCCAACCCAAGACATTCTGGAGGCAGCTACTTGGAGTTCAGTACACACCTTTACCAAGCACTACCACCTTCCATTATACTCAAAAACCAGAGCTGGTTTTGCCACTGCAGTTCTGCAGGGCATCCTAGCATCACCTAACCCAGTTTAGTACCAGCCAGCCTTCCATAGCTTTGGGATTCTACCCAAGTGTGACGACTGCAGCAGTATAGCACGATGAACATAGTACAGTTTTGTACCTACCATAAATGTAGATGTTCGAGTGGTTATACTGCTGCAGTCCAGGTTACCCTCCCCCCATCCCCTCTACATACCAGGGTGTTAGTTACAACTCCATGTACATCAATCTATTGGATGCATGTCTGTATGGTGTATTTGCTTACAGCTAGTACTATTGCTTGTCTTCTAAGGTATTGTTGCATAACTATTGTATTGCCTTCCTAGTTGGGGGCACCTGACATCTGGGGCAAGAAAAACTGAAGAAAATGGTGTCTGCTGTCTCTTTTATACCCCTGTCGCACTGACGTCAGGGAAGAGGCGACGACAACTGACGCCGGACCAGGACTTTGGGATTCGGCCGACTGCGGGACTGCCTGACAACAGGATAACCCAAGTGTGATGACTGCAGCAGTATAACCACTCGAACATCTACATTTATGGTAGGTACAAAACTGAACTTTCCTAATATTCCTCAGATTTTGCAATACCTAACTGAGATGCTGGACAAAGGCCTATCCTTCTCATCAATAAAGATCCATGCCTCTGCCATTTCAGCTCATTACAATATGGAACCTCCTATTTTCTCTCATCTACTACTAAGACAGTACCTCGAGGGGCAAAAAACATAAGACCCCCCCAAGGAGAGCACCTATGCCAGCATGGGACCTCAACTTTGTCTTGGAAAAGCTCACACTGCCTCCTTTTGAGCCAGCCAATACAGATGAGATAAAATTCTTATCATGGGAAACTGCTCTGCTCCTAGCAGTAACTTCAGCATGAAGAGTCTCAGAGTTACAGGCAATAATGGCAGTGGAACTTTTTATTTTTCATCTGGACAGGGTTTCTCTCAGGGCAAACCCAACATTTATGCCAAAGGTGTAGTATCCAGCATGGCTCTTAACCAAACCATTCATTTGCCAACCTTTTATCCAAATCCCCAGAATAAAGGGGAGAGACTTCTGCACTCTTTGGACATACACAGACAGCTACACTTCTACTTGGGCAAAACAAAAGCTTTCAGAAAAACTGAGCAACTTTTTGTGGCATACGCTGCAGGATCGCAAGAAAAGGCTGTTTCAAAGTAGACTATTTCAAAATGGATAGGACACTGCATTAGTTTCTGCTATACACAGCATGACAAATCAGTGCCTACAAATATTAGGCCACATTCTACCAGGGCATCAGCCACATCAGCAGCCTTTCTCAGAGGAGTACCAACCAAGGAAATTATGGAGGCTGCAACTTGAAGTTCAGTGCACACTTTTACCAAGCACTATCACTTGCCTCTTTACTCTAAATCCAGAGCAGGCTTTGGCACTGCAGTTTTGCACGGCCTCATATCCACTCTTAATCCTATTTAGACTCAGCCGCCCTACCTCAGCTTTGGGATTCAACCCAAGTGTAATGACTTAAACAGTGAAACACGATGAACATAGTACAGTTGTGTACCTACCATAAATGTAGATGTTCGAGTGTATTCACTGTTGCAGTCCAGGTTACCCTCCCACCATCCTCCTATCATTGCTGGGACTTATCTATACTTCTCTATTCTATACAACCTATGTGGTGTATTTGCTTGTAGAGAAAGGTAATGTTTGTTAGTGCATGATTTTTTATTTGTAAATTTATTTAGCCTACCCTTTTGGGGGCACCTGACATCTGGGGCAAGAAAAATGGAAGAAAATGGCTTCGGCTGCATCTTTTATACCCCTGCCGCACTGACGTCAGGGAAGAGGTGACAGCAACTGATGCCGGACCAAGACTTTGGAATTCAGGCCGACTGCGGGTAGCCTGCCAGCAGGATAACCAAAGTGTAATGACTGCAACAGTGAATACACTCAAACATCTACATTTATGGTAGGTACACAACTGTACTTTACCCTCCCTCCAGCCCCCTGACTACTTTTGGCTATACCTCTATTCTCCTTTACTATGCTTTAAAGCTTTTTGGTGTATTTGCTTTTTTGTTGGAGGGCGTTGGCTGCATGCTTTGTACCTCTGACTAGCTGACATCACGGAAGATGAGACAGCAACTGACGCAGGACCCAAGACTTTCATAATCAGGCCGACTGAGGGCTACTGCAATCAGATAACCCAAATGTGATGACTGCAACAGTGAATACACACTCATACATCTACATTCATGGTAAGTGTACACAACTGTACTTTTCAACAGTGGACCAGGGAGAAAGGTTTCACTAAATTAATTAAATACATTATTTGGAAAATAGTTGCAGTAAGGTTTTTGAATATAGGTGCAGTGACACCATTTTAAACAAGGCATATTCAGTGAGTGCATTCTATAACATGAAGTAATATTTACAGGATTGAAAACTTACGTTGAGAAATGATAGGAGTTATAAAAGAGGTGAGGTAGATGAGGTAGGAAGAGAGTATGAACAGACAGCAGAGGAAAGAAGGTGAGTGAAGAATTTTAAGAATTTTATGCACGTCTTTCTGTTTATCTTGCTGTTACTTGCATTTACATGCAAGCATACCAAAGTATATTTAACTACTTATTGCGATCAACTAGTCTTATTATTGTATTTTACTAAGTACAATAAATACACAAAGATAACGGTTTCAGTTAATACGCTTTACTTTCACGTTTTCTTTTCAGATCTACAAGCATGTAACACAAATGCTGTCAGCTCTCTATGGCAAATACCCAAAGCTTGTTTATGCACAGTTACATTTATACCAGAAGGTCTGGTATTTTTCTCAAAGTCTGATGTAATACAGTTCTTTCTTTGTATAAGTTTTCCTTTGTTCACTTGTCCTTGGTTCTTTGTAGTTTGATGATGCATGGAAACTCATTCTTGCATTATCTGAAATGTGGTGTTCCAGCACTATCTGATGTTCCACCTTCATTTTGCTTGATATTACATCTCTTTACTTTGTTGATGTCCTTCCAGCTGCCATCTGCACAGTTATTTTTACAGACTGTTTCTCAGTAACACACTCCGTTACACGGATGCCAACATTTAACTTACGCTGTGCCAGCACACCTACTACTACTTGTAATAATCATGCTAGCAGTAGTTTGAAAAGACAGTATATATTGTATAGAACGGAGTATTCTTTCAGTGGGTAGTGGTTTAGCTACTAGGTGGAGATATGTTTTAGCTGGGAAATGGGTGTCTAAAGTATAGGGGGCATATAATGACTATAAAGGTGGCGGCAGAAAGCATGTATAGGATACGAGAAAAGGTTTGAGGTCATGCAGCAGAAAGGATTTTGAAACCTTATGCCGTACATCATGGAAGAAAACATAGTGGCATCTCAAACTTGTGGAATTAGGCCAGTGGATTTCTGGAAATGTTGACTTCTGATATCCCCTGTCACAATTTCCTATGGTTGACTAACAGAAATTTGGCTATGGGGAGTTATCCTTTCCCCATTTGGAGGTCTTGTGTTGGGTAGCATTAGACTTTTTAGATTGTTTAGAGAGTACTCTTAGGCAACTTAACGTTTAGAAGAATAACTGATTGTCAAAAACAAGATTCCTTCAAATCAGTTTAAAGGAATTAAACGGTGTACACAATTCTTATAAGTTTTAAGTTAATTTCCACCAAGACTTTTACAAATGAAGGCATACCATTCTACAGTAATGCCCTTTAACAGAGGAAGGACTAGAGCTTTCAATTTGGGAAAATAAGCAGTTGTTACCTCCGTCTGCACCATTCAGCACTCTGTTTCAGGCCTACACACTCCTTCAGTGGATGCCCTGAACAAGGAAGAAGACTATGGTTTGTGATTTAAATTAGAACCATGCAGCTTGCAAGAGATTGAACATATGTGGTGAGTCCCAGAGACACATGTTTGCCATTCACTACAGTACTTTACGAAGAATGAGAACACAATATGTAAAGTAGTTTTGGCAGATTTATGCTTTCTCCTTCGAGTGTACTTTGGCTTTTAATGCAAACATTCATTCCCTTCAGCTCTAAAACTGCTTTATTAATCAAAACAAGGCAATGGCAGTCTTGATTCTAAAAAAAATTGTTTGGCCAGGTTTAGTGTTGCAGCAGTGTAGAGTTTCATATGTCAATCAGAAATCTGATTCAGTCAGCATGTAGGACACAGTTATGATTCTTGCTATTTTATGCCTCCATTAACACGTAGAGGAGAGTCACACCCAAACACTGAAAAAAGCATGCGTCTTTCATCATATCTTGAACTTTTCTGCATTGCTAATGAAAATGTTTTGAAGTAAGCAATTATTTTCTAATTTGACCTGAAAGGGGGCTACTGCTGCCATGGGTAGCATGAGTTTGTTTTACTGTCGGTGCCTTCACTTCCTTGATGTCATTTTGAAGGGACCCATCCCTAGGATGAAAGGATCATTTACTGTGGATCTGATTATGTCAGTTTCATTTGTTCCTCAATGATTGGGTCTCTGCTCCAACTTGACCACATTTACAAAACTCTTGGATCCAACTCTCGAGCTCCTATTTCTACCCTTAATGCCCCCGTTAACTTACTCTACCCTATATCTCGTTTGGCATATTACTTCAGATGCGGATCCATCTCAGAGGGTTTATCGGGTGTTTTCTCTTGCTTTTCTCTTGCTTTAAGTAAAATTTTTTTATCTGTAGAACCTCCTGTCTTACTTTTTTCACCCACCTTCCCTCACTTAGTTTCTGAATTTTCTAGTTCTTTACTTTTTTCCTATACCTTCTACCGCAGGTGCATTTGGTACCATAGTTGGTACTTCATGCTAACTTTTCCTCTTTTTGCACTCTAGAGGATGTTTTCTTTACCCGTCATTGTTGGTAGTTTTAAAAAAAAATTATTTTTCCATTTTTCTGAGTTGGTTAGTTTAGTGATGAGATGTTTGTCAAATGACCAAGAATCCAACGGGTTTACAAAAAAAAAAAATGCACTTCCTGTGAACATATTATCCTAACTCTTATATCCATGTTATGTCTACTGCCTTAGAACTCTTCATCTCAACACAGACTCTTCATTTGCACAGCTTTTAATTCCAGGGCCCTTGCTGATCACAGAAATAAGTTAATTTTAAAGGGATTGCTGCCACCACCTTCCTGTGCATCACAGGCTCACCCCCACACACACACACAATGTTCCAAAGCCTCTTCGGAGGCAGAAGATTTACATGAACAGTCTTCAGCATGCTCTCCAATGACTACCTCATCTTCAGAGTCTTCTCAGAATATTCAAGTGAAATCAGGAGGGATCCCCCAGATCTCCACTGGATGATATTTCCCTCAGAGACATCTTAGAGATTCTTGGAGAAAAAGGGTGGATAGTCTTCTCATACCTCCTCCCAAGAGGAGTCAGTCTCTCTGGAAGCTCTTGGGTCTGGCCCATCTACGTCTGAGGTGACTCCTCTGGCAGGTGAGCTTATAGAGCTAGTCTATTGCTCAGTGTGGAAGGAAACAGAATACTGTAAAACTTATTCCCATTTGGACTAATAAATTTCTTGCACCACCTAAAGACACTTTTGTTGCTGTAGTTGTGGTGAGAGTCGCAGAGAGGGAGCTGGGTTTGCAGAGCTCCACTGTCCATCCCCCAAACAGAGAGTCCAGGACATATGACAGGTTTAGAAAGTGCATTTTTGCCTTTGTGAGTTTTGCCTTCGTCTCTGAATTACTTGGGACATTTCAGAAGTTTACAGCAGGATTTGAGTAAGGAACTTTCCAAATCCCTCTGAGTCCATGTCCATAGATAGCCTACAAGAAGTCGTCTTCATGGCTGGCCGCTCTATTATCCGTTTCCAATGTTTCCTTGAGGCTAACATCCCATGCTTTGGAGGGTACCTCACAGGTGTCTGGTTCAGGCAGTAGCCAGTGGGAAACCTACCTGGATGTGCCTATGTATATTTGTGGAGCCTTTCATGACTTAGTTCATCAGTGTTCCTTTTGATGGAATATCTTTGGCCCTACTGTAAAAGAATTGCTTTCCCAAAGTGAACTGGACAGAAAGACCCTGTCTGTTGTAGGGATACGCTTTTTTACACCTTAATGATAATTTCCAGGAATCAAAGAGGAGGTAAGAAAATGTGGTTCTGTAAGTCTCTGGAGGGGGGGGTCTTTTCCAGGATTCACACAGGGGGGATAACACCCTCAGAGGGGGGAGTTCAAATGGAAGATGCCATCCTCGCAGGAGAGGAGGCCCACAAAGCCAGGTTTTCTGCGATTCCTTGTCATTTAAATCCTTACAGCGCTCCTGACAGGTTGCCCATCTGCTCAACTCTGGAGGCAATCGGGGGGGGGGGGACTTCTCTCTGCACCCAGATGCCTGGGCATCAATAACAAAAGATTCTTGGGTGCTGAAATTATATCCAGAGGTGGTTGTATACCATTTTCCAGATTCCCTCAATGAAAAGAAAAAGGCTGCTTGATGTCCCACCCAGTTAGAGGGAGGCTGCAGTTCAAGAAATTGAATTCTGCTAAACAGAGGTCCTACCAGACCAGAAAGGACTAGGAATGTACTCAAGATTCTTTATAGAGCCAAAGAAAACCAGAGACCCAAAACTAGTTCTGGATCTGAGCAGACTAAATTAATTTGTGAAGAAGTCAAAGTTCCGAATAGTGATGATTCAGTCAGTTCTGCCATTTCTACACATGGATGATTGCATGTGTTCCATCATTCTTCAAGATGTGTACTAGCACATCAAGATGCGGATGATCCTGAAGATTTCTACACTTTCGCCTAGGGGCCATTTACTACCAGTTCAGAGCCCTGCCCTTTGGTCTCACCACAGCCTCCAGGGTGCTTACCAAATGTATAACAGTGAAACTTTTAAAAAGATGTATTTTGTTTAAGCAAGATCATGTTTCAGAAATGTTTCTGCACACCATAGTTGACACATTCCTAAGCACTGCAGGTTGGATGTACTTTGGGTCAAACAAGGTTTGGTATGACTGCACTATGCAGGTTTTTTATCAACTGTCTGCCTCCTGTTGAATGTAATACTACCATCTGTGAAGTGTACCAAATGTGAGTTGTTGCTAGATTGATCTTTAGGACAGCAGTGTTTTAAGTGGATATCCTTTGGCTACCATAACAGTAGGTTAAGGGTTGGCCACTGCCATCCTTGCACTCCTCTTTAAGTATAGCTGTTTCCCAAGTTTTTGTGCTTTATTTTTATACTCTTAATTTGTTACTGCCTTTTGACATACAGTCAAAGAAACTTACTTTTTGGGTCGCACCCACAGGTTTTGCGTCACTATTTTTTTAGTATAGCGTATAGGGAAGGTAGTGGAACAGGTTAACAACTTCATGTATGTTGGAAGTGTAATTTAGGAGAAGTGAAGTCTCTATGAAGAGGTCAAAGCTAGACTCAGAAGGGCCCGCAGCCAGTGGGCAGATGTAGTATATGATAGAAGAATGCCAAAGAAGCTGAAAAGTAAGGTGTACAAAACAGTGGTGTGACCACTACTACTGTGTATGGTACAGAAACCTGGACAGTAAAGGTAGAGTAGATGAGAAAGCTAGAGGCGATGGAAATTAAATGTCTGGGAAGGGGGGTAGGATGCACGCTGTAGGAGAGATGAAAAAATGACATAGCAGACGCCAGGAGGGACTTCCAGGATGGCTGCACATTGAGTGACTGCTTAATTCTGTCTGTCCCACTGTGAAAACAGAAACTTGGCAAAAGAAGCCAATGGACCTGGACTTCTGAGGAAATTTCAGTAACTAACAGCAAGTGCACTTCTGGATGCCAAGAAAAAAGAAATCCAGAGGACCTGAAGGAAAATTACCTACAAAAGGTGATGAAAAAACACTGGGAAAAGTGATGTGACTTAAGCAAAAAGTGCAAGCTCCAGACATGACTTCAGTAACCTTGAGTAAAGTATAAAGCCATTTCATACAGACCTGACTAAAATGAAACACTGATGCAGTTTATCAACGCAAACAGTAAAAGGCTGGAAAAAATGGAATAATGTACTCTGATGAGAGGTTGAATGAAGAAAAGGCTAGCTGAATTGAGATGGCACTAGAAGAGATGTTTCAAAAAATAATAGAATTAGAGGACAGAGCATGTAGAGAAAACCTGATGTTTCTGCTGTACCTGAGAAAATGGAGGGAACAGACTCATTTCATGAAAGCGCAAATAAGCAGCTGGACTGGTATTCCACAACAGGAATTATTAATTGAAAGAGCACATAGTGTGTATGCTCCAAACTTGGCTGTGGAAAACAATCTAGACCTTCAATAGTAAAAATGCAATCTCACCAGCAGAAGGAGTTGATTCTGACAAAACTGTGGCAGAATTACTAAAAGTTCATAGGTAAGTACTAGGCTATCAGCCCTAGGGCCTATACAAGCCCTGCCAAAAAGGTACCCTGGCTTTTTGCCACCCAAGAAAATTATTTTCCTGTGCCACTGTCGAGCAGAGCCACAGAAGTGATCCCGGGGTGAATTTCCTATTTCCCATCCAATCATTAAGATTTTTCTTGGAGTGCTTATGAGGAGCTTTGTTGATATAGGTAGGTTATTCCAGAGTATGGGAAGTCTCTGGGACAGGACTCTATCCCTCCGGCATGTTCTGTTTATTGTAGTGACAAGGTTTAGGTCCCTAGAGTGTGTAGCTCAGAAGAATTGGGATTTCTTTAAGTGGAGCATGTCCAACAGCTCTGGGTTTTGACATAGCTTTGTATGTTAGGCAGAGATCACCTTTGAGTAGGCGATATGCGATGGAGTAAAGCTGGAGTTTTTTGAGACTGTCTGTGTAGGGCATCTGTTTGAGGCCAGTAATCCTCTTTGTGAGGTATATATGCGGCCTTTCCAGTTGTTGTAGATGTCTTGTGAGGTACATACCAAAAGGGGCATTGTACTCTATAATGGGTCTGAGTGATGAGTAGAGGGGAACAATGACCTCTCTTTTTTCTGGATGAGAACCTTTTGTGATGAGGTGTGCCACATAGAAGGATATTCTGACTAGTGTGGCGATGTGATTATCAAAGGAGAGACTACTGTCCACCTGTGTCCCAAGGTCTCTTATCACACTTTCAGTGTTAAGTTTACTACCGCCTATGTTGTAGCTCATGGGTACAGAATTTTTACCAAAGGGGATGACAGTGCACTTTTTAGCACTGAGCTTGAGGCCATGGCTTTGACACCAGCCATCTGTCTCAGTGAGGCCCTTTTGTAGGATAGCCACATCATTAGGAATTTCGATTATGGCTTCTAGTTTGCAGTCGTCTGCGAACTTCGTTAGCCAAAGACCTTCTGTGTTAGCCTGTGCTTCAGAGAAGTAGATACCAAACAGGAGACGACCCAGGACTGAACTCTGTGGTGCTCCACTTGTCACTGGTCTGAAGTCGGATTTGGAGTCTGCTACTTTCACAGTGTGGGTTCTGTCAGTGAGCCAGTTGGCAACCCATCTTGTGACACAGGGATTTATACCTAGTTTAGTGAGTTTATCTATAATTCCAGAGTGGGGGATGGTGTTGAAAGCCTTGGCAAGATCTAGATTGGCTATGCGAACCACCTTACCCTCGTCTACGGCTTTGGCGACTGCTTCAAAGAAGTCTATCAGGTTTAGGGGACATGATCTGCCTTTTACAAACCCGAACTGGGTGGGGTCCAGAGTTTGGAGATTACCAATGTCTTTGTTTATAAGTTCCATGATACGTTCCATGGCCTTGCAGACCAGGCTCGTCAGGCTAATGGGGTGGTAGTTCCCGGGTTCTGTGGTGGCTCCCCCTTTGTGGAGTGGAATAAACTTCGCTGTGCGCAATTCAGTGGGCACAAAGCCTGAGGTGAAGCTATGATTGAACATGGTACTTAGGTGGGGTGCCAGTTTGTTCTGTAGTTCATGTAGAACTCAGCCTGGGCTGTTGTCTGGTCTCATAGATGCTGTGTTATTGGCTTTGGAGAGTGTGGTTTTTACCTGTGCAGCCGTGATTACAGGAACTTTGCATTCTTCCAGTATAGAGGTGGGCCCTTTAGGGGGTGAGGGGGGGTAAAGTTAGCACTGAACCTATCTACCAAGATGTTGGCAATATCAGCTGGGTCTGTATATTTAGTGTTATTGTGTTGTAACTCAGAGCAGATCTGAGTGTTGCCATTGAGATTCTTGACATAGCTATAGAATGCTTTGTGGTTGTCTTTAGAATCAGTGGCAATTTTGTTTTCGTAACTAACTTTGGAGGATTTTATGAGGGATCGCAGCATCTTACTGAGTCTGACCAGGGAGGTCCTCCACTCATGAGATTTTATTCTCTTTTGCAACAGTTTCTTCCTTTTGTTGTACAGTTTGTTTATGGCAGGGGACCACCAGATTGGCTTCCTTTTTTTGGAGGATAGTGTCTTCGTTCTATTTGGGATAGCACGATCCATGCACTCATGTAAGTGCTTATAATGTGTAATTATGTAGGATTCAGTAGTCATAACTGTATTGCCCATCTGCATGGGTGTCGTGAAAATCACCACTTTTGTCTTAAGAAGCATGAAGTTGACTTTGGAGAAAATTTTGCCATGGTTTCCTTAATGGGGGGTGGGGGCAAGATGTGGATATCTAGGGTGATTAGCCTATGGTCGGATCGGACCAATGAGGCCTTGACTTCTGGTGTGGAACACCGGTCACTCATGTTGGTAATGACTAGATCTAGGATATTGTTTCCCCTGGTGGGGGTGTGGATAAGTTGATCCAGGGTATTGGAGTTTATGAATTCCAGGAAGCGTTGAGCGAAGGAGTTGGTACATGAGTAGTTTTCCCAGTTAATGGTGGGGTAGTTGAAATTGCCCTTTTGTTAGGGTGTTTGGTTGAACCCTAATATTTTCCAGTACATCAAGAAAAGAGGAGTAGGAGTCCTGGGACATGGTGGGGGATCTGTAGCAAGCTACAATTTGGATTGCAATTTTGCCCATAGTTAGTTGCACTTGGATAACCTCGGATGCATTATGCTGAGCAACTAGCCTAGATGTCCTTCAAGAATGCAACTGCAGTCATAACATATGGGTTGTCCTGCCTCAGGCAGCCCTCGGTCGGCCGAATTCCAAAGTCTGGGTCCGGCGTCGGCTGGTGTCGCCTCCTCTCCGACGTCAGAACGTCTGGAGTACAAAGGCATCGACCGACGCCATCTTCTCCAGTCTTTCTTGCCGCGCGGTGCCCGAAGCAGAAGCAGTTCGCAAGTGCCGGTCAGTCAGCTCCTGTGTTTTCAGTACCGAAGTCATCTAAAAGCTAAGTACCCTGTTGGGGAACATTTTTTCTTGCCTCAGCCTTTGTCAGAACTAATTGAGAAAGTTAATAATTATTTGTCTTGTGGTAAACAAATACCTCATAAGGACTTCCATTCTTACTGCCTTCCTTGCCTGGGCCCAGACTACGACGTCTTGGCCTGTGCTTGCTTTAATAAGTGCACTCTCAGGCGCCGGGCAGAATTTGCCGAAGACTTTTTCGGCGAATCCTTCGCTTATATCATGCCATCGGATCAACCGACAACTCAAGTTAGCAAAAAATGAAAGGACCGGGACCGACATCCTCGGCCCGCGTCCTCCACTGATGCTCCTCCTAAACCTTCCGCTAGTGCTTTGGTCCCTTCGGAAGCGGTAATTCAACCGCTCCAGGCCGACGACACAGCGTTAACACGTCCTTCGGTTTCGGAGACTTCTCCGGTGCCGGTTGTTGATTTTCCTCCGGAAACCGAAGTTCTGGATCTACCGACACCATTCCTGTAGACAAGGTTACTCCTGCACGTGGGGCTGCAAGGCCTCCTGTATCCATGTCCATCAAGGCCTTTGCACATGCTAAGGCCGCCAGCCAGGCCAAGGCCCATCCTAAACCTTCTGCCCAGGCCCCTTCTTCTGATAAACAGATCATGTCTCTTGCTGCAGATCTTATTTCTCTTATCAGGGGGTCTCAGCCTCATCCAGACAGAGGTTCTCGGCCACCTGCAGAGAAAAGGCCCAGAACTGAGCAGGCTGACAACCTCTCTTCAGATGAAGCCTCTGGGGATTCTGAGCTTTCAGATACCCAAGAAGAATCCTTCCAGGCCTATGAGGATTCTGATGCTGAGGAATCTATTCCCTCTGCCTCTCCTCCAGAGGATTTCTCATTTGGTGAAGTCCTGCACTCTATGAGGGAACATTTTAAATGGCAGGGTCAGGAATTCTCTGACTCCAGGAAAAGGTTACGTACCTTCCTCAAGCTTCCCCAGCACAGACCTTTAGCTGTTCCTCCTGTTATGGATGTCTTGGATGATGTCTTCTCCGACTCCACTGCTAACCCTGATTCTCTCCCCCCTGCTCCTGTCAAGCCAGACAGATATTATAGGGTCCCTGACACTCTCAAACATCTCTTTAAGGCCCACTCTGTGGATCTAGAAACTATTTCACAGGGCCCCAAAGGAGTGGCTACTTCCACTGCCAAGAATCCACTGCCAGCGGATAGGAAAGCTAGGTCCTTGGAGAGATGGGGTAAAAAAGTTTATACCTCTACCACCCTAGCCATGAGGTCCCTTAACTGCCTTTTTCGTATGTTTCAGTACCAGGATTTTTTACTGGATGATTTACAGAAAAAGCTAGCCTCTCCTGAGCCTATTGATAAAAAGGCATTGCAGGATCTAGTACATAACACTCAGCAGGTTAATAACCATTTTCTTCAGTGTGGTTATGATGCACTGGAAGCTTCATGTAGGGCAGCTATGGCTGGGGCTGTGATACGTAGACATGCTTGGTTAAAGGATCAGTCTTTGTCTGACCATGTTAAAGTGAAGTTACTTGATGCACCTTTGGAAAAACAGAAGCTTTTTGGTGCTAATGCACAAGATGTATTGAAATCCATAGAGGAAAAAGCAAAGTCAGTACAGACAGTCAAGGATTTCCTTCAGGTTCAGCCACCCAGATTCAGCAGAAACTGGCCCTCAAAGAATTGGTCCTTCCCCGGCTCAGACAAGTTTCAAAGGGGAAAAAGCAGACGTGGCCGAGGTAGAGGGCAATACAGAGGATCTTACAGGGGCCGCCAATGGCAACCTCCAAATCAAAGAAGTGGCACAGACAGTTCAGCTGCACCACAAGGGCAATCACAATGACTTGACTTTCATTCCGCCTACAGAGGTTCAAAGAAAAGCACCTTTGGGCGAAAAATTGTCCTTATTCTCACAAAACTGGCATATCTTAACCAAGGACAACTGGATTCTGGATTTGATAGACAAAGGTTACAGATTCCACTTCCACACATTACCAATAAGACAAGGCATGCCAAATCTGCCACATCATCAAAGGGCAGAGGCACTCTCTCAAGTTTCCAAGCTGTTAAGTATAAAAGCAATAGAAAGGGTTCCTCCTCAGGAGCAAGGCCAGGGATTTTATTCAAGGCTGTTCCTTGTTCCAAGAAAAGAAAACAAATGGAGACCCATACTGGACTTGTCATCTCTAAACACTTTTCTCATAGTGCCAAAGTTCAAAATGCTGACATTGCAGCAACTCCTTCCCATGCTGGGCAAGGGGTCTTGGCTGGTCACTCTGGACCTCAAGGAGGCATACCTGCATGTCCCAATCAGACAAAGCTGCAGAAGATACCTCAGATTTCTTGCAGGGACAGAGCATTATCAATTCTCAGCATTGCCGTTTGGCTTATCTACTGCGCCGAGTGTTCACAAAATGCCTGGCATCAGTAGTGGCACACTGAAGACTGCAGGGAATTCAAATTTACCCCTATTTGGATGACTGCCTCATACAAGCAGACAGCAAACAAACCTTAAAAGAAAATTTGGACTATGTCATGCATCTACTACAGGCCTTGGGATACACAGTCAACATCCAGAAGTCAAAACTACTGCCATCCCAACAGATTATCTTCTTAGGAGCCAAACTGGACACAGAAAACCAAATGGCCTACCTCACAGAGGAAAAACAGCAGCATTTACCAGAGTACTTCAAAGGCCTAGCAAAACTCCCCCAGCTGACTGCAAGGAAAATCCTGCAGGCCCTGGGGTTCATGGCATCTTGCATCCTTCTGATACCTTTGGCAAGACTTCATATGAGAAAGCTGCAATGGTATTTAAAAAACTTATGGTCTCAACACAGCCAAAGCCTAGAGTACATAATACCGCTTATTCCATGTCTGCAAAAAGAATTTTTATGGTGGGCTCAAGCCAGTCAGCTAAACAAGGGCACGTCTTTCAACAGACCTCAAGCAGGCCAAATGATTACAACAGACGCCTCCGACCATGGATGGGGGGTGCACATGGAGGGCAGATGCATTCAAGGGCAATGGACCCCAAAGGAAAGACATCTTCACATAAACCAAAAGGAGATGTTGGCAGTGATACATGCCATCGAGACTTTCGAAGAATCACTACAACAAGGACATTTGCTAATAAGGACAGACAACACCACTGTCATGTGGTACATAAACAAGCAGGGAGGCACTCATTCTTATCCCCTCTGCAGACTGACAATGCTTTTCTGGGAAAAATCCCTGAGCCTGAAGATACATCTACAATCCTAGTTTGTACCAGGCAAAGACAATGTACTGGCGGACAACCTGAGCAGAAATTTCAGGGATCCACACGAATGGATGCTGCACCCTCACATTTTCTCTCAACTGACAAAGACATGGGGAAGACCGGATGTAGATCTTTCCGCTTCCCACTTGAATCATCACCTGGAAAAGTTCTGCACAAGGACTCACCATCCACTAGCCTGGAAAACGGATGCTCTCTCCTTCAGCTGGAATTCTCTAAAAATGTATGCATTCCCTCCTCTGCCTCTGCTGACCAAGGTGATACTGAAGATCAAAGCAGAGCAACCAACAGGTATCTTGATAGCTCCAGACTGGCCAAGGCAACACTGGTACCCATTGCTATTGACCATAACTCGGACCAAACCATGGCCTCTGACCCTATGGCCCCTGCTACTAACACAACACAATTACAGGACTGTACATCAAGACCTGAAATCATTGCATCTGGCAGCCTGGAGGCTAACATGACTCCTCCGCCTAACTCTCTTTCAAAATCAGTTCAAGAAATTTTGCTGGAAGCACGCAGACCTTCCACCAGAAAAACATATTCAGCCAAGTGGAAGAGATTCAGCATTTGGAATGCCAACAGGGGTCAGGACACAGCATTGCCGAGTATACCTCAGATTTTAGAATACT
The DNA here is from genome assembly GCF_019279795.1 of Protopterus annectens. Classification (NCBI taxonomy): domain Eukaryota; kingdom Metazoa; phylum Chordata; order Ceratodontiformes; family Protopteridae; genus Protopterus; species Protopterus annectens. Next base: position 849,522,282 of record NC_056750.1, read on the forward strand.
TGGCAGAACTACTGCATACTGGACTATCATACTCTTCAATAAAGATTCATGCCTCAGCAATCTCAGCAAGATACAAATGTGACCCTCCAGTGTTTTCTCATCCTTTGCTAAGACAGTTTCTAAGAGGAATAAAGAATATCAATCCTCCCAGGAAACAACCAGTACCTGCGTGGGACCTCAATTATGTGTTGGAAAAATTAACTCTTCCTCCATTTGAGCCAGCAGCAAGTTCAGAAATGCAATTGCCGTCATGGAAGACGGCATTCCTATTGGCAGTCACATCTGCAAGAAGAGTTTCGGAGATACAGGCACTCATGGCAGTGCCTCCCTTCCTCATTTTTCATCAAGACAGAGTTTCTCTAAGAACCAATCCTACATTCATGCCAAAGTTATTTCCAGGGTGTCTAAATCAAGCTATTCACCTGCCTACATTCTTCCCCAATCCTCAAAATAGGGGGGAAAAACTACTGCATACTTTGGACGTACACAGGCAACTACGTTACTACTTGGGCAGAACTAAGGCCACCAGAAAGTCTGACCAACTGTTGGTAGCCTATGCTGCTGGAGTACAAGGAAAAGCAATCTCCAAACAAACAATTTCAAAATGGATTGGACATTGCATCAGATTCTGCTATTCTTTCCATGGAAAAGGTGTGCCAGCCAATATTAGGCCACATTCCACCAGAGCTATAGCCACTTCCACAGCTTTCCTAAGAGGAGTGGCAACAAAGGACATTTTAGAGGCTGCTACATGGAGCTCCGTGCATACATTTACCAAGCACTACAACCTGCCCTTATATTCCAGATCCCGAGCAGGCTTTGCTTCGGCAGTCCTGCAGGGGATTTTAGCTACACCATCCTTTTCATAGTTCCTTCCACCCCCAGCTTGGCTATGGTATTCAACCCATATGTTATGACTGCAGTTGCATTCTTGAAGGACATAGTACAGTTTTGTACCTACCATAAATATAGATGTCCGATAGATATGCAACTGCAGTCGGATTTTCCCTCCCTCCTACCCCTCTGTATCCTTATTTTTGGGTCCCTACCCCTTTTCCCATTAGCTGGGGGTATTCCTATGGTGTATCTGTTTATTACTGTTGTGCATGTTTGGATATATTTTTATCCATTTACCAAATATGGCCTTCCTAGGAGGGGCACCTGGCATCTGGGGCAAGAAACACTGAAGAAGATGGCGTCGGCCGATGCCTTTATACTCCAGCCGTGGTGACGTCGGAGAGGAGGCGACACCAGCCGACGCCGGACCCAGACTTTGGAATTCGGCCGACCGAGGGCTGCCTGAGGCAGGACAACCCATATGTTATGACTGCAGTTGCATATCTATCGGACATCTACATTTATGGTAGGTACAAAACTGTACTTTTCTCCACTCTGCACATCCACAGAGGTACCAGCAGTGTCGTTCTCTAATGATGGGGGGGACGAGGTTCGCCTGAGCAGCTAGTGTTAACCTTTCGTTACCAAAGGAAGATGCTTGTCGTCCTAGGCTAACATTGTGACACTAGGCCGTCATCTACTCAGCCAGGACCTAAGACTCCTCTGAAAAAGAAACAGAAGTCTAAGCATCTGTCTCCTCCATCCGAAGACTCGCCTAATCGGCAAGCATTTTTCCATTCTCTCTTTCAGGCCTTCTTGGCCCTGAGGCCAACTTCATCACAGACTCCTGCTGCTCTTCCAACCTTGAGCCCCGGGCCTACTTCTGCAGACCCATTGCCTCATCCTCAGACCCATGAAGAAGATTCCTCTTCCTCTGATAAGTCCCTCTCGTGTGTCTCACAGTGGACTTCTCCCCTGGAATACTGCTGTCCTGACAAGGATTCTTTGGAAGGTGATTCCCCACCTAAGGACATAATCTTTGGGGAAACCATTTCCAAAATGAGGGAATACTTTAAATGGGATTCCACATAAATTACATAAGTGCAAAAGAGGTATTACGAGCTTCTGCAGATGAAATTACCCTCCCTGTTAGCCATACAACACATAATTCCAGCCTATTTGGATGCCTTTGCCTCAGCTTCTAAGACACCAGAGTCTCAGCCACCTGCCCGTAAGAGACCAGACAGGTTCTATAAAGTCCTTGTTGACTTCAAATTCCTTATTAAACCTCCCATGGCAGACCCAGCTGTTATTGCTGTCTCAGCAGACAAACAATCCAGGCAGCTACCCTCTTCTTCCCTACTGCCACCAGATAAAGCTAGCAAAGCGATGGACAGGTTAGGAAAGAACATTTATACTACTCCAACCCTGGGCTTTAGAGCCATTAATTACCAAACTCATATGGTAAAATAAGACCTTGTTTCACAAGCCATTAATCTGCTGTCCTCCATTCCTGATTCTCCCACCAAACCACAACTTGCCTCTAAATTTTCTTTAGCTGCACAAGTTACTTAAACACTCCAAATGCAGCTATGATGCTGCAGAAGCATCAGCTAGGTCAGCTGCATCAGCATCAGTCCTTCGTAGGTACTCCTGGTTCAGGCTACAGCCACTGCCAGATGACTTCAAAAACAAGGTTATGGATGCCCCTCTTGACAATAAGTTCCTCATTGGAAAACATTCAGTAGAACTGTTCAGAAACCTACAGGAGAAGACCAAGGAGCTGCAGGACCTCGGACACCACCCAAGTTTCACAGAAACCACCCTGCCAAGGCCTCTGCGCCGTCTACCTCCAAATCCAGAAAAGGTGTCAGGAAACCTTCCTCTTCCAGATCTAGCACCAATCAAACTAATCAGAGACGGCCCTTTCCTGACAGACCTAACAATGCATGACTGTCAAAACCCCCCTTATCACCTTCCCCTTTCTGACCACCTCTCCCACTGTCTTCCCCTGTGGCAACTGGGTTCTATCAGTTGTGGTAAAAGGATATTTTATGACTTGGCAGGAAAAAACCTTCCCCATGAGGTATACCCCTCCCCCCAAAAAAAGAAATCCATCTCATCCCTCAAGTGATTCATGTTCTGTCACTACAGGGTACAATAGAAAGGGTGCCACCAGGACAAGGAAGGTCAAGGCTTCTGTTCCAGGATCTTCCTAGTCCCAAGAAAGGAGGGCTCATGGAGACCCATCCTGGACCTACCTCTTCTAAACCCCTTTCTGCATGTACCCACTTTCCGCATGCTGTCCCTGCAAACCCTTCTTCCATTCTTGACAACCAGTTCCTTCATGGCCACTTTAGACCTGAAGGAGGCTTATCTTCTCATCCCCATCCACCCAGCCTTTCGAAAATTCCAGTGTTTTGCAGTGCAGTCTTCGCACTATCAGTTTACTGCCTTGCCCTTTGATTTTGTCTGCAGCTCCAAGGGTATTTACAAAATGTCTAGCCCCCATAGTAACCTTTTGCAGAACAAAAGGCTTTCAAGTTTTCCCATACTTGGATGACCTCCTCATTCTGGCAGAGGATCCAAATACCCTCCAAAGCCACATTCATTTCACAATTTCCCTCCTCGAAACCCACTACCAGGAGGTCTTATTTATCCAAATTGAAAAGGTTCTCCACTTGGTATCTTCAGACAACTAGACCTCTTTGAGCGGCTATATCTCTAGTTTTGTCTTATTTCCTGCTCAACTTGGTGGACTACTTTGAGTTCACCAGAGCTGTGGATGAAGGGCAAGGTGGTTCATACAGCCTACCTTGATCTGGCCACGACTTTTGATACCATTCCCCACTTTAGAATCATAGAAAAACTCACTAAGCTTGGCATCAACCCCTGTATCACTAGGTGGGTTGCCAACTTCCCCACAGAACCCACAGTATGAAAGTAGCCGACTCCAAGTCAGACTGACGATTAGTCACGAGTAGAGTTCCACAGGGTTTGGTCCTGGGTACTCTCCTGTTTGGTGTCTACTTCTCTGAAGTACAGGCCAACACGAAGGGACTCTGGCTGACAAAGTTCACAGACTATTGCAAGTTGGGAGCTATTATCAACTCCCCAAGTGATGTTGACATCCTATAGAATGGCCTCACTGTGACCAACGACTGGTGTCAGAACCATGACCTTAAGCTCAATGCCAAAAAATGTCATCCCCTTTGGGAAAAACCAGGTTCTCGTGAATTACCACATTGATGGTAGTCCACTGAACCACAGAGGGGATTATAAGAGATCTGGGAACACAGGTTGAAGCAACCTCTCTTTTGATGACCACATTGCCACTGTGGTCAGAAAGTCATTCTGCATGGCGTATCTTATTACTAAGGATTTTGTATCCAGGAAGAAAGAGGTCATTGTCTCTCTCTACTCCTCCCTCATTAGGCCAGTTATAGAGTACAATGCCCCACTTGGCATGTACCTCACTAGACACCTGCAACAACTGGAGAGGCTGCAAAAGTGCCTCACAAAGAGGATCCTAGGCCTTTAACAAAACGCTACATCTAAAGAAATCCTAGTCCCTCTGCACCACACACTCGAGACCTCAACCTCATTACCACTATTAAACATGCTGGAGAGACAGGTTCATAACCTAGAGACTGCCCATGCTGTGGAACAGACTTCCCATACATGTCAAGCAGAGCACCTATATTACCCTCTTCAAGAGAAATCTTGAGGAGTGGATGGGAAACAGAAAATTCACCCCGGGGATAACTCCAGGGGCTCTACTCGACAGAGGCTCTGGGAACTAAGGTCGGATGGCACTATGCCAGGGTAATCCTATGGCTAGGCTTGTAAAGGCCCCAGGGCCATTAGCCTAGTACACACCTATGAACCTATTTGTGTGAGCTCCGAAAATCTGAATTTCGTACTCATTGAAAGTCCATTTGTCCGCTATCTCTGCTTGCTTACCTGTGTCCATCATTACTCTCCAGATTAGAGTTGAAGCTGTTTCTCAAAGGGCTCTTTCGCATCAGACCACCGAGAAAACCCATCCCTCCACCTTGGGATTTGAATTTTATTCTGAAAAAACTCACTACTGCTCCATTTGAACCTGCAGCTTCAGCCACTTATGTGCACTTGGAAAATGATGCTGCTTTTAGCCCTAACTTCGGCCAGAAGATTCTCAGAGTTACAAGCACTCATGGCTAACGCACCTTACCTCATTTTTCATAAGGATAGGGTCTGTCTTCATGTAAACCTCTCCTTCATGCCTGAAGTGGTCAATGAACTTGGGTCTAGTATAGAATGTATAGATTAAAGAACTTCCTAACTCCGCACACCAAACTAACTATTGCCAGGACCCATCTTCTCTCCACACTCCTTTATGCATCCCCAGTATTCTCCTTCCTTAACAAGAGAGAACTCAACAAACTATCTACAACCTACAACCATATAGCCAGATTCATTACAGGTATGCCCTATCGCACCCATCACTGCCAAAATCTAAGGACATTGGAATGGCTAGAGCTGCCCAACATTTTCAAACTAAACCAACTTACTGAGGTTTTCAAAACGATCAACCACCCAGAAAGAATCCCCTCACTGAATAAAATATTCACCCCCTACTCCAACCTTATATCCTGCGGTCATCAAATAGCCTACTTGTTCAGACCATTAAATCCAACAACTCGGGAGGCGAAGCACTCTATGCTAATTCCATTGGCAAATCCTGGAATGCCCTCCCAAACAACCTAAGGCATATGACCTCTCCTCACCAATTTAAAAAACACCTCAAAGATTTCCTAAAGTCCCAATGGCTATGCCCCTGCTCTAATCCAGACTAATAGCAATCCCTATACCCACCCAATCCTCTACCCATAATGAAGCTAAGCTTGATCACCTTTTCCTAGTCTGCAACTTTTCTAACCAACATGTTTAACCTGTTTGATTGCTTTATTCTTGTTTGTAATAACAACCAATTAATCTTCTTATGTTACTGTTAAACTTCCTCTGACTATATCTTTGTATGTTATAATAATTAGTGCCCTTCTTATGTCTCTGTTTTAATTCCTCTGATTTGGAGCTTTTCTCCCCGGGCCTCTACTGAAAATGGACATATATCCAGCTAGACTAGCCCGGTCAACAAATGTAAAATAAATAAAATAAAAATAAAAGTAAATAAAATAAACTGTCCCTTAACCAATGTGTTCATTTACCCATTTTCTTTCCTTCCCCTCAGATTGACAGAGTGTGTGCTCTGATGTCCTATTTCAGTGTTGCAGTATTCTAGTTGTAGGATTTCCTGACCTCAGACGACTCATATGTTGGGTCCTATACAAAAGCTTCAGCTTGGCTGTTTCAGCTGTGTAGGACGTCACACTTAAGGCCTTAAACTAGGGGCCTTAAATGTGATGGCTGCACGCACAGTCCTCAGAACTTTTCAGCCACAGACAATCGACACATCATGTGTTCGCTTCTTCTCATCAGACATCTCAAGAAAGCTTAGTAACCCTTTGGATTTTTAATTTTTTTCATATCCGATTGTTATTGCTTAGGCTTGGTTTGTTGTAGCAGCTTATAGCTGATGTCAGGTTGTTGTCTTTTCGGCTCTTCCCGGTTAGGGGTCGCCACAGCGGTACTCTGGTCCGCTAATGATTGGAAGCAGATTTTTATGGTGCCGAGTTGCCGGCCTAACGCCCAACCTTCAGTGAAGGCACGCCCATTCACCCATGTCTTTCATAGGCCACTCTACCACTGGGAGGACATGCAGACTCCACACAGAAGGCACTCCAGTCAGGTAAAAAGGGGTAACTGTCAATGCAGGTGCCACATACCCCATAAAGACTCCCATGTTAGGTGTGTTTTTTGCTTAGGCCGGCAGCACGACCATTCCGCTTGCTCTATTTGCCAGTTGTTTGTAAAGAAGACCCCACGCAGCCATCTGGCTGCACTAAACTTCTAATTAGAAAACCAGTGCCTTGGCAGTTAGTCCTTAGAATGGATCCCGCCTTGGAGGCCACGTCTGAACCTCTGAGTAAGAAGCCCAAGCTTCCTAGGCCTTCTTCTCCTGCTGCTCTGTTACCGGACACCCCGCCAGCTGGCGATTTAGGAGTTGAGGGGCTCCCGGCGAATCCGCCGACTTCAGCGATGGCTTTTGGGGAAGCAGTTGCTCAGCCGACGACCGGCACGTCCACGGAGCCTACCCAGACACAGACTACAGTCGAGGTCAAGGGGGAACCAGAATCTGAGGTACCTCTGACCATGGACCAGACATCTGAAAGAGTTCTTTCTAAACCTGATTCCAAGCCAGTTCCAGCATCCACCCCTGCTAAAAAGAAACAAAAAAACAAGCATGCCTCCTCCACTGCAGAAAGCCTACCAGATTGGCAATCCTTCACTTCTTCCCTGATGCAGGTCTTTATGGGCCTTAGGCCTTCAGCTGCATCCCCCACTACTCTACCTTTGATCAGCCCTAGGCCTGCTTCTGCCTCTTCCCTCCCCCACATGACATCTCAGGTTAGCGAGGAAGAGCATGATGCTTCCTTTTCCTTCTCAGAGAACTCCATTATTTTACACCTCCAAAATTGCATCTCCCCAGGAGTATTATTCCCCTGATGAGGAATCTGTTGAGGGGTATTCCACCCCCTGAGGATATTACTTTTGGTGAAACCATCACCAAGATGAAAGACTATTTCAAATGGGATACTTCACAAATGACTGACACCTAAAAGAGGTACTTTGAGCTTCTTCAAGTTGAATCCCCCTCCCCTTCTGCTGTTCCTTTAGATGTTTATCGTGTTACACTGCTGCAGTCATCACACTTGGGTTATCCTGCCGTCAGGTGGTCCTGCAGTCGGCCCGAGTTCCAAAGTCTTGGTCAGGCATCGGTTGCTGTCGCTTCTTCCCTGACGTCAAGTGCGCCAGGGGAATATAGGATGCAGCCGACGCCATTTTTTTTTTCAGTCTTTCTTGCCGCGCAGTGCCCGATGCAAAAGCAGTTTGCAAGTGCCAGTCGGCCGACTCCTGAGATTTTCATTCCGAATCCAGAACCGAAGCCTTTTACAAAGGAGTCGGCCGACTCCTGAGATTTTCATTCCGAATCCAGAACCGAAGTCTTCTACAAAGCTAAGTACCCCATTGGGGAAATTTTTTCTTGCCTCAGACCGATGTCAGTAAAAGTTAATAATTGTATTTCTTGTGGGAAGCAAATACCTCATAAGGATTTCCATTGCTATTGTATCCCATGCCTAGGCCCAGACCACGACGTCACCAGTTGTCGGTTTTGTGCTAGGTTTAACAAGCAAACAATTAAACGTCTGTCTGATTTTGCCTGACATTATTTTGGCAGAAAATTCAATTACACCATGCCGTCGGAACAACTGACGACCGGAATACACAAAAAGCACAAAGACAAGGACACACATCCGAGGCCCAAATCTGATGACGAAGCTTCTGCTAGGCCAGTCGCCGGTTCTCCAGTTTTCAGTGAGGTGCCTTCGCAGCCCCTGTCTACCGCTTCTTTGGAACCACAGGCCGCCTCTGACTCCCACGTGGAGATGGCTGGGCCTTCAGATACACCAGACTTGAGACCTACCGAGACTAACCCTTCTGAGGGCTCCGTAGTAGCTGAACAACCCGCAGCTTCAGAGGGTGTTTTCTGGCCTACTCCGTTAACCATTAAATCTTCTGCTAAATCTAAACCAAAGAAACAACTTCAGCATTCACCAACACAGGCCTCCGTGCCTAAGAAACAGATGCTCAAAATGGCCGAAGACCTAATTACTCTGATCAGGGGGTCCCACGCTCCTCCTGATAAAAGGCCTAGACAGGATGTAGACTATGACTCATCCGACCAGGTGCCCATCTCCTCAGATACATCCTCAGACCTAGGATTCTCTTTACCCCCTTATGAGGATTCTGATGCTGAGGAATCCATTCCTTCAGCCTCTCCACCAGAGGACTACTCCTTTGGGGAAACCTTACATACCATGCGGGAGCATTTCCATTGGGAGGGCCAGGATTACTCAGAATCCAAGAAAAGGCTCAAAGATTTCCTTTTATTACCTCAACACAGACCCCTTGTTATTCCGCCAGTGTTAGATATTGTGGATGATGTGTATGCTGAATCCAGCTTAAATCCTGATTCTTTACCTCCATCTCCATTTAAGCCAGGCAGATATTACAGAGTCCCTGACTCTCACAAATTCCTTTAGAAAAGCCCTGTTGCTGACCCTGAAACTATTTCCCAGGGTCCCAAAGGGGGTAAAGGCCTCTACAGCAAAAAATCTAGTCCCCTCTGATAAAGATTCCAGGGCATTAGACAGATGGGGAAAGAAAGTATACACATCTGCAACTTTAGCAATGAGAGCACTAAATTGCCAGTTTCACATGCTTAAATATCAGCAATATTTGATGTCTCAGTTGAAACAAAAATTGCTTCCAAGTTCAGATCTTCCTAACTATAAGGAAATGCAGGATTTATTGCATGCAGCTGAACAAGTGGGAAAACATACTTTGCAATGTGGTTTTGATTCCTTAGAGGCCTCCTGTAGAGCAGCAGTTACAGGGTCCGTCATTAGAAGGCATGCTTGGTTAAAAGAACAGACCTTGCCAGATCATGTCAAAGCAAAGTTATTGGATGCACCCTTGCAGCAGGATGTTTTATTTGGAGTTAAGGGAGAAGAGGTATTAAAGAAAATGGAGGATAAAGCAAAATCTATGCAAACTGTGAAGGATTTCTTACAGGTTCAGCCTCCTCGATTTAGCAGAAATTGGCCAACAAAGAATTGGTCCTTTCCAGTTTCAGGCAGACCTCAAAGGGGCAGATACAGACGTCCAAGAGGCAGAGGTCGACCACAAGGTACTTACAAGCCTTGACAATGGGGTACTTCAACACAGAAAGAAGGGGAAGACAGGCCTCAACCTTATAAAAAACAGACCCAATGACTTCTCACGGTAGCTGCCAAACATCTCTCTCTTGGCAGCCCCCTTGGGGGGAAAACTGACACTTTTTAGTCACAATTGGCATTTAATCACCAGAGACAAATGGGTTCTCAATATTGTGTCTCAAGGTTACATGTTCCACTATCGCACTCTGCCAAGGTTAAAAGGAATGCCAAACCTGCCACCAAATCAATGGGCAGAGGCTCAAAGGCAAATTACAGCACTCATGGACATGAGAGCTATTCAAGAGGTACCAATTCAGGAGCAAGGACAAGGATTTTACTCAAGACTCTTTCTGGTTCCCAGAAAGGACAAAGCCTGGAGGCCCATTCTGGATCTTTCTTCTCTAAATACTTGCCTGGATGTTACAAAATTCAGAATGTTGACACTACAGCAGCTTCTTCCCATGCTGGGGAAGAAAGCTTGGCTAGTAACATTGGACCTCAATGAGGCATACCTGCATGTCCCTATCAGACAAAATTGCAGAAGATACCTCAGATTCTTAGCAGGTTCAATGCACTACCAATTCTCTGCACTGCCCTTTGGCTTATCTACTGCACCCAGGGTCTTTACAAAATGCCTGGCACCAGTAATTACATTTTGCAGACAAAAAGGAATTCAAATTTACCCATATTTGGACAACTGCCTTATTCAAGCAGAGAGCAAAGACATTCTTCTAAAGCATCTGGCGTTTGTAAAAAGACTGCTAATTTGCCTAGGGTACACAGTAAACGAAAAGAAATCAAACTAGTGCCCTCACAAGAGAGAATATTCCTGGGTGCCAGCTTAAATACAACGGCCCAGATGGCTTATCTCACGCCAGACAAGCAAGGACAACTGATTCAATATTTCCAAATAATGACAACAAAGACTCAACTCCCTGCAAGAAAAATTCTGCAGGCCTTGGGTTACATGGCATCTTGCATACTACTAATTCCATATGCAAAACTGCATATGAGGAAACTACAATGGTACCTAAAGTGTGTCTGGTCTCAACACTATCACAGATTGGAAAGAGTAATACCACTTATTCTTTGCCTTCAACAGGAGTTTCGATGGTGGGCTCAAGCCTGTCTCCTCAACAAGGGACAGCCTTTCACTTAACCCACAGCCAGGCAAACACTGACAACAGATGCTTCGGATTACGCCTGGGGTGCACACATGGCAGGAAAATGTATTCAGGGCAAGTGGAACGCAGAAGAAAGGCATCTTCACATCAATCAAAAAGAGATGCTAGCTGTACAAAATGCCCTTATAGCTTTCAAGAACTTTCTGCATCCAGGACAACGTCTTCTAAGGACAGACAACACCACAGTTATGTGGTACATAAACAAGCAAGGGGGCACTCATTCATATCCCTTCTGCAGACAAGCCATGACTTTGTGGAACACAGCTACAGCCTATCAAGTTCATCTGCAAGCACAATTCCTGCCAGGAGAGAAAAACACACTGGCAGACGACTTAAGCAGAAACATCATGGATCCGCACGAGTGGAAATTACATCCACAAATGTTCAGGATGATAACACAGAAATGGTGGAGCTTGGACATAGATCTGTTCGCATCCCCAATGAATTGCCAGCTACAGAAATTCTGCAGAAGGACTTACCACCCACAAGCATGGAAAGTGGATGCCCTCTCATTCAGCTGGAAAAACCTACAAGTATACGCTTTCCCACCACTGCCTCTCCTTTCAAAGGTACTCATAAAAACCAGACAAGAAAGGACAAAGATGATCCTGATTGCCCCAAACTGGCCTCGCCAGCACTGGTACCCAATCTTAAAGAACTTAGCACAAAAACCACCATGGATTTTGCCTCAAATCTCACAACTTCTGACTCAGCAAAACAATCAGATACTGCACGGCCACCTCAAGACTTTAAACCTGGCTGCATGGCAAATTCCTTAGTCAAGCAAACAATGCCTCTCTCCAAAGCTGTTATGGATGTCATTCTGGAGGCCAGAAGGCCTAGTACCAGGAAAGCATATTCGGATAAATGGAAGAGATTCTGTGCATGGAACCAGGTTCACAACCTTGACCCTCTTGTCCCAAATATTCCTCAGATACTACAATACTTGACTGAGATGCTGGACAAGGGCCTCTACTTTTCATCCATTAAGATCAATGCCTCTGCCATCTCTGCTAATTACAACACGGATCCACCTATTTTTTCTCATCCTTTGGTAAAACAGTACCTCAGAGGGGCTAAAAACATAAGACCGCCCCGTAGAGCACCAGCTCCAACTTGGGATCTCAACTTTGTCGTGGAGAAATTAACTTTACCTCCTTTTGAGCCAGCTAACTCAGCAGACTTAAGGTATGTCTCTTGGAAAACTGCTCTGCTCCTGGCAGTAACCTCAGCACAAAGAATTTCAGAATTACAGGCACTAATGGTAGTGGAACCCTTCATCATATTCCACTAAGACAGGGTGTCTTTAAGAACAAACCCTACTTTTATGCCAAAGGTGGTATCAAGTGTGGCTCTAAACCAAACTATTCACTTGCCAACTTTTTATCCAAATCCACAGAATAAAGGGGAGAGACTACTGCAATCCTTGGACATAACACAGGCAGTTACGCTTCTACTTGGACAAAACTAAAGCTCTCAGAAAAACTGAGCAATTGTTTGTATCATATGCTGCAGGAACACATGGGAAAGCCATTTCAAAACAGACCATTTAAAAATGGATAGGCCATTGCATATGTTTCTGCTATACACATCATGGGAAAACTGCACCTAACAACATTAGGTCTCATTCCACCAGGGCAACAGCCGCTTCAACTGCCTACCTCAGAGGAGTACCTACCAAGGACATTTTGGAAGCAGCAACTTGGAGTTCTGTATGTACCTTCACCAAGCATTACCATCTGCCTCTTTACTCTAAATCCAGAGCTGGCTTTGCCACTGCAGTTCTGCAGGGCCTTATAGCCACCCCAATGCCTTATAGAACCAGCCACCCTACCTCTGCTTTGGGATTCTACCCAAGTGTGATGACTGCAGCAGTGTAACATGATGAACATAGTACAGTTTTGTACCTAACCTAAATGTAGATGTTCGAGAGTATACACTGCTGCAGTCCAGGTTACCCTCCCTCCCTCCTTCCCCTCTTACTTGCTGTTACTTACCCTGGTATTCTACCCTTGTTGCCTATGGGAAGTATTTGCTGGTAACAAAGTATTTGATTGCTTTTCTTATATATGTTTTATTAGCAGTTTACATTGCCTACCTTTTTGGGGACACCTGACATCTGGGGCAAGAAAAACTGAAGAAAATGGCGTCTGCTGCATCTTGTATACCCCTGGCGCACTGACGTCTGGGAAGAAGCGACAGTAACCAACGCCGGACCAAGACTTTGGAACTCGGGCCGACTGCGGGACCACCTGATGGCAGGATAACCCAAGTGTGATGACTGCAGCAGTGTTATACACTCAAACATCTACATGTATGGTAGGTACAAAACTGTACTTTCTGCCTGCATACTTGGATGCCTTTAATACTGCATCTAAGAACCCAGACTCGTCCACCTGCCCCCAAGCATTAAGATCGCTTCTACAAGGTGCCAGATGGGCAGAAATCATTAATTAAACTACCCTGATAAGCAATCCAGGCTGCTTCCTTTGCCTCACTCCTACCCACTGATAAAGACAGCAGATCTAGGGATAGGATTGGTAAGAAGGTATACACCACCTCCACATTGGCTTTCAGAGCCATTAATTATCAGACGCACATGACTAAGTATGGTCTGGACTTGGTCTCTCAAGCCTCCTCCATGCTGGCTTTTATCCCTTACAGCACCATTAAATTTGACATTTCCTCCAAACTTTCTCTGGCTGCACAAGTAGCCAGACACACTATTAAATGCAGCTATGATGCTGCAGAAACAATTGCTCGCTCTGCAGCATCTGCTTCTGTTCTTGGAGATGCTCCTGGCTGAGACCACAGAATCTACCTGAAGACTTCAAGTCAAAGATCTTGGATGCCCCTTGGATCACAATTTCCTTTTTGGGAAGCAATCTGCAGACCTCTTCAAGAATCTGCAATAAAAGAAGTAAGGAATTGGTGTCCCCCATTCCCAAGTGCTACAGAAACTACCCTGCTAAAGCCACTTTTTTTAAGGCAAAACCCTACTCAGACTTTTACTTCCTCTTCCAGATCTAGAAGAGGGGCAAGAAGACCCACCACATCCAGACTGGCTGCCCCGCATCCTCAGCCCAGGCAACCCTTTCAGGACAGAGGAGGTCCCAACAAATCCGTGACTACCTTGCCCTCCTTCCCCCTTTCAGCACACCTTCTCCACTACCTCCCCTTCTGGCAAAGCATAGCCACGGACCAATGGGTACTATCCATAATCCAAAAAGGATATTTCCTCTCCTGGAAAGAAAAAAAAAACACCAGAGAGGCATCCCACCTCCACCCCCCCCAAAAAACAGCTACATCTCCTTCCACAAGTTTTAACAGACTTGCTGAAGCTGGGTACCATAGAACCTGTCCCTTCAGTACAGAAAGGAAATGGTTTCTACTACTGTCTCCTCCTGTTCCCCAAGAAAGACGGCCCTTGGAGACCCATTTTAGACCTTTCCTTCCTAAATCTTTACCTTCAGGTGCCCACCTTCAAAATGCTGTCACTTCCCACCCAGCTACCTTTTATACCAGCCAAGGCTTTCATGGCCACCTTCGACCAATAAGAGGGCTACCTACACACACCCATCAAGACTTCCCACAGAAGATTCCTGCATTTCTCTGAGCCCTCTTCTCATTTCCAGTTTACTGCATTACCCTTTGGTTTGTCCACTGCGCCTCCCCCCCCCCCCCCCCAGTATTGACAAAATGCCTAGCCCCAGCCATTTCCTTCTGCAGAACTCTGGGAATTCAGATTTACCCCTATCTGGATGACATCCTAATACTGGCAGAGTCAAAAGATACCCTCTCAGATCATCTGCACTTCATGTCTCATCTGCAGAATCTAGGGTACAACCTCAACCTTCCAAAGTCCTCCTTACCAGGACAAGATTTTTCTGGGTTGCAGGATCCGAACGGACAAAATGAAAGCCTTTCTCCCACAGGACAAGGTACTACTCTGACCTCCCACTTCAGGAAGATCCTACACTCTGACAGTAACTGCAAGGCAATTCCTTCTACTCCAGGGCTTTATGGCAGCAACCATCCCTATGCTACCACTGGCCAGAATGCATATGCACAAGCTGCAGTTGTACCTAAAAAAAAAAACATTTGGTCCCAGGACCTGCATCACTTGGAACAGGTAATTCCCTTCCTACCCTGTCTAAAGCAAGAAATCAGCTGGTGAATCCAGCAAGTCCAGCTAAACCCGGGACTTGCACTTCAGCCCCCCCAACCCAAGTAATGCATACAGATGCCTCAGATTCAGGTTGGGGTGCAACAATGGCATCTTACAGGGTTCAAGCAAACTGGCACCCTTCCTTAAAGGCCAAACACATCAATGTCATAGAAATGACAGCAGTCTTCTTAGCTCTAAAAACTTTTTTCCCCTCTGCTTCTACTAGGGGTGGTTCTAATAGTAACAGACAATACCACTGTAATGTGGTACCTTAACAGACAGGGAGTGACAAAGGCATATCAGCTGCGTAGACTAACCCTGCTGATATGGAACCTAACCTGTCGCCACAAGTTGTCCCTGCAGGCACCCTTCATCCCCTCGCAAGACAGCAAGCAAACAGATCTCCTAAGCAGGACATCCTCTCCACAACACGAATGGATGCTGGGCAGGACTGTCTTGTTTTTCTGCCAGTGGGGCACTCCTCAAATAGACGTGTTCGCCTCCCCCAGAACAGGCAGCTCCAGACCTTCTGCTCAAAGACCTACTGCCCTCTAGCCTGGAGAGTAGACGCTTTCAACATCTCCTGGGAGACTAAGTTTCTTTATACCTCCCCCCCCCCCCCTTCCCACTGATTCAGAAAGAAACGAAAATCTTATTGACTCCCTACTGTCCAAGGCAGCACTGATTCCCCCTACTTCACCATCTAGCCAAGGGCAGTCACTACAAGTTACCCTACAAGATGGACCTCCTCACACAAGAAAAAAGAACACTCCTCCACCCACACTTGCAGATGTTGTCCCTGACACTGAGGGTGATAAACTTTTTTTTTTTTAAAACAGGTTTATTGTTTTAACATACAAGAGAAATATCATAACAATTTTATACAAGTAATTAAAAATAAATATGATTATAACATTCAACAAAACAAGTATTTACAAAGACATCCACTACAATCAGATCAATTAATTAAACTAAAATACCATGCTATTGAAATTAGGATTTTTTTAACAAATTTTGTAAATTATCCCATACAATATAATAAGATGTTTTTCTAGTTGTTCTTGACCTAATTGTGTTTATTTCCATATGGCACACTATATTCATAACATTTTTAAATTCATTGAACGAAGGAGGTGTATCTGAAATCCAATTTCTGGTTATTATTTTCCTAGCCGCTGCTAAAATAGACCATAACAAGGGAAGCTTAACCTTTTTAACACTTTGAGCTACTGGTGTGTTGAATAATATAAGAGATTTAGAAATAATGAAATTATCTGTAAAAGAGCCTGCAAAAATTCATTAACTGATTTCCAGTATTCTTTCAATTTTATACAGTCATAAAACATATGGGCCCAGTCAGCATTAATTTCTACATTACATCTCTTACATAGATTATCTTTATTATTTATTTTACTCATCATCAAAGGTGTATAAAAGATCTATGTAAAAATTTCCATGTATAAAGTCTCCAGACAATGGAAGACGTAGTTCTATAAGCAGATTCCAATATATATTGTTTATCTTGTTGATTTGGTGGGTCCCCATTAATAGAAGTGAAATAATTCCAGTATGTATCTACACTGTAAAGTTTCTTGTCTGATAATTTTATGTATGTATGAAAGTTTACCTTTATCAGAAACTTTGTTGTAAATTTAATATCAAGTAATCAATCAGTGTTGGAATAGATTCTTTAACTGTTATAGACATTAGATCTATTCTATCAATGAGATGTTGTCTAAAGGTCTGAACCTCTAACCAGCAAGTTTCTCTTAGATCAAATTCTTGTTTTAAGAAATCTAGATTTTTAACTTTATTACCAGATATCAACTGATACCAGTACTTTAGATTATCTATAGCTAAATGAGTTCCTTCAGAAGTAGATAACAAAAGCATACCCTGAGTATACATTATAGGGAATATAATAAAATTCCATTCCCTATACTTAGGGTGCATGAATATAAAGTTACGATAGCCAATAATAATATTTAATGGGTAACAAACCATATGTTTAGGTGTAATAGGTGAAGTACAAAATTCCTTTAGTAACCATAACATGGAGTTATTTACAATCATATTTTTATGTGTTAAGGAGATTTTCATGAAGTGCATACTAATTGGCTCCCAATAATCTTTCCATTTTGTGACATATGATTGATCTATTAATAAAGTAATAAATTTTACAATAGAAGAAATAGTATATAAATTAAAGTCTGGAAAAGAAATACCCCCTTGAGACCAGCTAGTAGTACGTTTCTTTAATGCAATCCTAGGTCTGTTAGGTGCCCATAGGAAATTTAACATGAGTGTATTCAGTTTCTTGATAATTATTTTTGTAGGTGGAAGTATTATTGATTGTATTAAGTATAAAATCTTGGGGACTATTATCATTTTAATAATTGTAAGTCTCTCCTCCATAGTAAAAAACATATTATTCCAGGTATTAAAAAGATTTTGTATATTATGAAAACAGGTATTATAATTATTATATATAATAGATTTAATATCTTTAGATAGTATTATACCTAAATAAGTTATCTGACCTGAATTGGGTACATATTTAGTAAAATTACTAATGAGAATATTTTTTTGTGTATATATAGGTAGTATTGTAGTTTTTTCTTCATTGAATATTAAACCAGAAATACTTTTAAAATTCATCATTTTATCAAATAGAGACTGCATAGAAGAATTAGATCCTGCTGATGTAATTAGAACATCATCTGCAAAAAGTTGAATTTTGGATGTTGTATTTTCATCTATTTCAAAACCCTCTATGTCAGTACTGTTTCTGATCAAATTAGCCCAAGGCTCCATTACTAAAGTGAATAATGGTGGAGAAAGTGGACATCCTTGTTTTGTACCTTTAAGAATGGGTATTTTTTGTGAAACATATGTTCCTACCTTAATATAAGCCAACGTTCCTTTATATAAATGCTCAATTAGATTTACAAATGCATCTGAGAAGTTTGTGCACTTCAGTAAGGTAAACAGGTAGTCCCAACTTACTGAATCAAATGCTGAACTTATATCAAGACTAATAAGTGTTAAATCTTTCTTTTTCCTATTTGCAAAATCAATTAATGTTAAAGTTCTTCTTATATTATCAAAAGTATTTCTATTTACAATGAAGCCTGTCTGATCTATATCTATAATGCCGGGAATGGTTGTCTTCAATCTATCAGCAAAAATACTCATAAACATTTTATAATCAACATTAAGTAATGAGATGGGCCGATATGAAGTAAATCTAGTTGGATCTTTATTAGGTTTTAAAATTGGCGAAATAAATGTATATTGCCAAGATGGGGGTTATTAACTCAGTTTGGGCCAAAATAAAAACCTTATGTATTAATGAATATGTACTTTTAGAAAGGATTTTATATATCTCTGGTATAATACCATCATTACCCGGTGCTTTGTTTGGTTTAAGCTTATTTATTTGTGTAATAACCTCTGTATATGAAATACTTTTGTCCAATAGTTTAATCTGTTGCTTATTAAGCTTTTTATTCATGTTTGTGGTTATAAACTCCTTTATTTTATCTTTAGGTTCCATGTTAATGTTATTATTGTTAATATTGTGAAAGTGATTTCTAAATTCATCTAATATTTCTGGTAGACTAGAAACATTTTTCTTTTTCCTTAGAGAAAAGATTTCTTTGATATGGTTTTGTTTATTCAACCTTTTTGTTTTATTTTTAAGTCTATAAGTATTTGGGGCTTATTGAGTAAGACAAAAACTTGTATTTCTCTAGAGTTATTTTAACTTTATGAGTTAAAATTTCTTTGCATTTGTCATTTAGTTTGTTTATTTCTTCAATGACTTTCTTATCCATAATATTTTCTTTATTATTATGTTTATAAGAGTCTAATTTACTTTGAATATCTAACGATTCCTTATCCCAAGATTTCCTTTTATTATTATACCATCTTATACTTTGTCCATATAGATATGATTTTAAGGCATCCCAAACATAGACAATGGAGACTTCAGGAGTATTATTTATGTCTAGAAAATGTTATACTTCTGAAAGTATATATTCTTTATAGTCTTTTAGTTGAGTTAAGTATGCTGGTATCCTTTTGATCTGAACATTATGAGTATTTTTATCATGAATTCAAAAACAATTGAATTATGATCAGATATAGGACATGAAATTATTTTGGAATTAATTAAATCTGTTACCATCTGGTTAGAAATAAAGACCCTATCTATTTTTGAATAAGTTTTGTATCTGTTAGAAAAAATGGTGTATGGTAATTATTTTGAATCTATCTGATTATTAATATCATTCAAATGATAAGAATTAGCAAAATCATTTAAATGTTTTGCATTAGATGTAATTCTTCTTTTTCCTATAGTGGTAGTATCACTTTCATGTAGTATACAATTAAAGTCACCAGCTAAGATAATATCTCCTATAGAGAATGATATAATCTTATCAAGAGGATGTTTCACTGTATTAATGCCAATTCCAGGTATCCAATATACATTAATTAAAGTGCAAGTCTTCCCATTAATTTGTATTGTAACCATACAAAACATTCCTTTGTCATCCTGATAAGACTTAATGGTTTTAGGAATAGGCATACTTTTATTCCATAAAATAGCCACTCCTCTTTTTTTCTGAGTGTGCTCTGAACTAACCAATACTGTATATTTGTTTGTGGCTAGTTTATCAATATCTTTTTTCAAGAGATGTGTTTCTTGCAGGAAGACTAAGTTGGCCTTATGTAAATTAATGTATCTTATTAGGCTTGCCCTTTTACACGGATTATTCAATCAATTAACGTTTAAAGAAATTCCTTTTAAAGATGTCATTTGGCATTTTTAAAACTTAAGAATCTTATGATCAAAATAACAACATAAGTAATGTTACATCTCCTCCTTTAGGTGTACCTTTAAATATAGCTGTATTTATTGAATCTCTTATGAGATTTTGTATAGGATTCAATTTTGTTTGTAGTGACAATGAGTGTACAAAATATATTGTGGATGTCAAAACTATATACATATAACAATGAACAAGTGAAAATAATGTAAGGATTAAACCTTGCATCCAGCCTGGAGTTAAAAAACTCCAACCTAGAGTAGTATTTGCCACTCAAGTTAACCCCCTACCCTAAGCAGCAGCACCTCAGCTACCACCTTATCAATTTAATACTGGTTATATTTAACTTAAATTAACAGCTTTCAATTCAATTATCTAGCAAGACAAGACTACACATTTGATAAAACAGCATCATATAAACTAAAATAAACTTTTTTTAAAAAAACTATTCATACTACTATATACATCTATGTAATATAATACACTTGTATTCAAATAGCATTCAAATAAACTTGATATTAGGAACCAAGAGGAGAGAGAGAAATAAAAGACATGAAAGAGGGAGAGAGAGTGAAAGAAAGAGAGAGAAAGTATGTAAAAATAAGTTCTAACATTCATTTAAATGAAAAACTTTGGCTAATATGGTTCAGACATTACATATATTAAGATGCATCTATTTTCTGTCATGTAAATGCAGTTAACAGCTTCCAGAAAAAAAAACTTGAATTGCTTGTATATGAGCATTTTACTCATGCTCATTATTGTCAATAGAATAAAATATTACATTTATAGAAGTTGTTATAAATCATACTGCATAGTTATGCAAATTCTCAGAAACACTTGCATTATTGTAAAAAAAAAAAAAAAAAACATCTGCATTTTGTATGTCTATACTACTGCTTTAAAATATATCACAAGACAATTTCTTCCAGAATAGAGTTATAAAGTTATTTATGCTTGTCAATCAGATGAATTAAATGAGTTATAGTAATGTATATGTTTGGAACATAAGTTTTGAACACCGATTAGTATGCTGCAGTCAGGTAGATTTTCAAAAACACTTGAATAAATGTTTCATTTTCTATGCCTTCTAAAATAAGACATTTACTTACTACAAGAAACTGCATCATTTAAAATCATTATAATTGACATATTTTATGAATTATAACATAGATATTTAAGTAATTATATAAAATAACTCACATTTAAATGTCAAAGAGTTCACTTTCCTTCACATAGTCACAGTTGCATCAGTTCTATTTCCTGGTAGAATGTTCTTCCTGAATCTGTGATGTGTCAGTGTGATAATTGGGTCAAAGGTCAGGTTAACTGCTTTCAGCTTCTCTGTGAGAATTCTGAGAGTTGAAGCTTTTGAAACAGCATGAGGACACTGTTCATGAAGTAGCCCACATCCCAGATTGTCTCCCTTAACATTTTGGCGGGAAACTTGTTAAAAACTAGTGACAAACATTCATTTAGCAGTGTTAATGCATCTAAACATGACAAAACCTTCATGATGTACCCCACAGGTTACTACAGCCTCTATGCAAGTGAAATCAAGCCCAAAGTTATTAATAGGTAATAAAACTCAATATCACTGTCCCAACTCAATTCTATGCAAATCTCATTATTTACTGTGTCTATATGATCAAAAGCATTTCTATATATACAATGGAATATTACTTACTGTTTATATTAATAGAGTTAAAAATAAAACACATTATTTACTATTGTTTAGTTCTAATTATTATTAGTTAAAGCATGACATATTATTTACAAACAAGCATAAGCAGTATAATCAAGAAAGTATAATTAGGAATAGCATTTGAAGAACATATAAACTTTTTACAAGGAATAAATATGTTATTATTCTATTTATCATATTTTCATTACTCTTCTCTCCCTGCCCTCCCCCACCCTTTACCCACTACATAATCTAAATAGAATGTCATTGTTTAAACAAAGAAAAGAAGGAAAGGAGAAAAAAAAGGAAAAAAAATGTATCTAATTACTGACCTTACTTCTCTTTTTCAGAAAGAGAAACAAATTGAATAATAGTTTATTAGTTCCTCAGATATTTTGACTGGTTATGAAACAAAACATTTCTTTGCACACAGAGAATAACTTTGATTAAATCTTTTTCAGAACATTTGTGGCTTTCTGGAAATGCAGGAACTATATTTAAAAAGATTAATAATGCAGTAAAATGATGGGAGAAAAAAAAGAAAAAAAACATAGAACAAATCATTTGTTCTTTAGTCTCTTCTTCCTCTCAGAAGTCTTCCACGAAGTTTCAGTTGCCAGTCTCTTTAATGAAGGGACTAGCCCATTCCATTTCCTCTATTTTATCCAAAATCTTATTTTTTTTGATAAACAGTAAAGCAGAGTCTAAGTCATCAAAAATTTTAGGACCATCAGGAAGGAAGATTTTTAACTTGGCAGGAAACAGAAGGTATGTTTTAAACTGTGCTTTTTTAAGCTCCCTTATTAGTGGCAGAAAAATTTTTCTTTTAGCTATTACCATGGGAGAATAGTCATTGTCAAAACGCACAGTTGTCTCATTAAACTTAACAGGAGCTTTAGCCCAAGCAGATTTAAGAACCATCTCTTTATCAAAAGATGATAGAAATCTAACTATAACTGATCTAGGATAGTTTTTGTTAGAGTTAGTATTAGCTATAGATCTATGTGCTCTTTCAATACCAAAAGAGAATGCTTCTGGTAAGTCTAAAGTTTTAGGGAGCCATGTTGTTAAAAAAGAAGTAATATTGTTACCTTCAATATTTTCTGGCAGTCCAAAAATCCTAATGTTATTGCGCCTAGATCTATTTTCCAAGTCATCCAGCTTTGTTTGTAAGTGTGTATTTTGTTTCAGCAGAAACTCAATGTTGATTTCCTCTTCTTGGATTCTATTTTCCATGTCATTCACAGCTTCTTCTATGCCTGTCATCTGGATCTTCTGTTGTTGCAGGTCTGTATGTAACAAGTCTATTTGTTTTGTAGTTTTTTCTATGAAGGTATCAATTTTAGTATCCATTTTATCCATCTTAGCAGTAAGTTGCTGGATTATAGTTATCAGAGACTGAAGTTCTTTCTTGATGCTGGAGTCCTGAGAATTTGTCTTACTGGAACTCATTTCAGACCGATAAACTGACAGGAAAATTTCCAATGTGATTTCTGACAGGAATATTGTTAAAATTTCCTTTCTTTTTTAGATATAGTTCAAGAACTATAAAAAACAAATATATTTAGAAAGAAAATTACTTCAAAAATTAATTTTTTAAGTAATTAATTCCTGTCAGTGTAATGAAATTGGTGGAGCTGAAGAAATCTGCTGCTATCCTGTGTTCATCCTTGGCCACGCCCCTCGAGGGTGATAAACTTTTGATCCCATTTAGACACCACTACTCAGAGGACGTGCTTTGTCCACAGGGAGGCCAGGAAACCTACAACAAGAAAATCATACCTAGCTAAATGGAAAGATTTACTAAGTGGTGTCTAAACAAGGAAAGGGACCCTTGCATTGCTGATCCCCCCCCCATTCTTTCTTGTGTGTCAATTGATAAAAAGTGGACTTTCCTATTCAGTGAAAGTACACCTTTCTGCATTAACAGCCTGCTTGTCTCTTGATCCCCCCTTGCTAGCCAGGCTAGACGTAAAACTTTTCCTTAAAGGGGTGTTGCACATGAGACCTCCAAAGAAGCCTATCCCTCCACCCTGGGACCTTAACTACATCCTGGCTTACCCAACATCCTTTTGAACCTGCTGGGACATCTTCCCTACGGATATGTACATGGAAAACCGTTGTCCTAGTGGCTATCACATCAGCCAGAAGGGTTTCAGAGCTGCAAGCCTTAATGGCTTCCCCCCTACACCACCTTCCACAAGGACAGGGTCACCCTGAGAATTAATCCCTCCTTTATGCCCAAGGTAGTCAATGACTGGTTTCTAAACCAATCTGTCCACTTAACCGCTTTTTATCCCTCTACCACAAATGAAGGGGAGGGGATACTCCACTCCCTGGATATACACAGGCAACTAAGACTTTACCTGGACAAAACTAAATCCATTAGGAAATCTAAACAGCTTTGTTTCCTTCCACCCCAGAGCAGTGGGCAAGGCAGTCTCCAGACAAACCATCACATGTTGGATCATGAGAGCCATTTGTCTCTGCTACTCCCACTACCCCAGTAAAAGCCAGTTCTACAAGGGCAATGACCACCTCCATGGCTTTCCTAAAAGGTCTGGACACGGCTTCCATTATGGAAGCAGTCACATGGTCCACTATTCACACTTTCAGCAAACATTACAAGCTACACCAAGTCTCCAGAGCACGTGCAGGATTCGCCAGACCAATCCTACAGGGCTTTGTAGAATCCTCTTCTACTTTCGCCACCCTGTCATCCAACTAAGCTGTGGTACTCTCCCGCAACTGGACTACTGCAACATAGGAGTAGAAGGGCATAGAATAGTTGTGTAAAATCTTACCATAACCATAGATGTCCTTCTCTTCCATGTTGCAGTATTCCTTCCCACCCACCAGTAACCCCGTCTTCATTCTCCTTTCATCCCAGCTTCACCCTGGATCTATCTGTGCAATAGAAAGACCCCAGGGTCCCATACCTGAAACCACTGGCATCTTCTCCTACTGGGCCTTCTACTCTACCTGCTGAACTTCATGATGTTGTTCGTGTTTCACTGTTGCAGTCATCACACTTGGGTTATCTGCCTGCAGGTAGCCCTCAGTCAGCCCGAATACCAGAAACGTAGTATTTCTGCGTCAGTTGCTGTCCGCTTCAGGACTGACGTCAGGTCGTCAGGTGTATAAAAACAGGCAGCTGACGCCATTATATCAGTCTTTCTTGCCAAGGAGCCCAAAGCAGAAGCAGTTCGCATGAGTGCCGGTCAGCCGCTACCTGAGTTTTCGTTTACGAATTGAATCATCCTGAAGTCTTCTAAAGCTAAGTACCCCGTTGGTGATCCTTTTTTCTTGCTCTAACCGATGTCAGAAAAAATTAATTGTCTTGCCTGTGGAAAATAAATACTACACCAAGATTTTAATTCTTACTGCATCACCTGTTTAGGCGCAGACCATGACATACCTGTGTGTCGGTTTTGTGCCTTGTTCCAATGCTCCGAACCATTCATCTTCGGGCCCTTATTGTCACTAAATACTTTCGTTCTTGATCTCCATATTCCGAAATGGCTTCGGTAAGCCATCCGACTACCGATTTATTCTGAAAAAACGTAAAGATTAAAAACAGGCACAGATTGCACAGGTCCAAAGCTGCCGACGACGCTTCCGTTAAGCTAGTCACCAGTTCACCCGGTACTCAGTGATGAGGGGCTTTTGCAACCCCTGATGCCTGCTTCAATGGATTCCCAGGCCTCTACCGAGACCCATTCTAAGTCCGGTATGCCGTGAGACTCTTCTTCGACTATGGAACCTGCAGATGTCTCTACCTTGGATGGGTCTGGAGCCGCTGAGCTCATTTGCATATATCCCATGAGGCTTCTGACGCAAGAAGTTTAAGGTATCACAGCTTGAAGTCTAGCTTTGCTAGATTTTTCTTTGTGTTTTTTAACCAGTTGGTTTTCTATGTGACCTTTTTACTCATTGTTTTAGTTTGTTAGTTGGGATATTTTGTAGACACCCTAATGTTTCTGGATATCAGCTGGGCAATCCTGCGTTTCCAGAGATCAAACATTCCTCCTATGCTGTGCTGATGATGTCATAAGAAGGCAGAAACATGGATATCCACAGCTAAAGGGGGTTGGCTTTAATGCCCTGAAATTGTCCATAAATGGACTTAAAAATGAAAGTAAAAGAAAAAGTCATGGACATTCAGAATTGCCATTTAGCTGAAACACCTTATATCCTTAAAGGGTGATTTGCGTATATCCCATGAGGCCTCTGACTCGAGAGGTTTAAGGTATCACACAGCTAGAAGTCAGTCAGTATCACTGAAAAAATCTTCTAAGGATCTGGCCCAGCATTTTGAAGTTTAGTGTGAGGTACTGCTGCTGCTGATGATGGTTACAATAACTGACATACTATTGAATATCTGCAGTTGTGACAAATGACCACTGTTTCAGTACTGTGCTTCTCCAAGGTAGTTCTGTGACCCTTAAATCACTGAGGCTTAATTTCCTTTAAGAGCCATTTTGAAATAAATTGGTATGGCTGTACTTGCTGTGCTGCTTCATGTCGCTGGAAAAGGGAGTGAGTTTTGCAGCTGATCTGTGACAAACATTGAGGCAGATTTGGGGAGACTTCTTACTTGTATGTTGAAAAAACCCAGCTTTATGGTGATATGCAGAGCTGGCTGCCCAGCTGTGCACAGAATGAGTTTGGATGCTAAACTCTGCAGGGTATTATGTGATGCATTAATTAGAAAGGCATATGGACCAGGGTTTTTATTTCACAGTCATCTTTGCAGTCCTTTAACTGTTTACATTGATAGGATAAATCATTCTTTTATGTTTTCCTGCATGTAACAAACTTGTGTGGAAACTTGCAAGTTTATCACAAAGTCTAGTAGATATTGTCTGCAAATACCATTGATGTATGCTTTTGAGTGACATACTGTTTTCCTGTTTTTAGCAGCGTTTTGCTACAGACTTGGACTGAAGGTTTGGCTGAGGGAGTGTGGGAAGGGCCATGTCCTAAAACTTCTCACAGATTGTTACAACCAGTCCCAACTAGCAGGAGAGCACAGACCATACCAAATGACTGGCCTTGGCCAGAATCAACTCAGAACTGGAAATATTGGTAAGGAAAAAGTTGCCTTTTAAACGCAATGCACAGATGGGTATGTGAAATGAGACTTAACATGCAGAGACTTGATTCAGTGAGTGAATGTCAGTGAAACCATCTCCAAGGGTTACTGTTTATAGTAGTACTGAGTTGGACTGTAAGCATGCATGGTTGAGAGCCTTGCAAGTTGAGACCACCTTTCCTGTTTATGTACACATTACTTTGTAAGTCATGCCACTCATACCTCTATCTCTTAGAACAAGAAATCTGGATAAAGCCATAAATAATTGTGGGACAAAGGCCCAAAAATAGACATCTTTTTAAATATCCCTCTTACAAACTTAGAAATTTGATAGAATAACAGTTTTTTGCATTACAATGAATTTTCTAAAAGGTATTAAGTCTAAAACTGAGATGTATGTCATTATTTTCTAATTTGTCTTTAATGATTTGCCACTAATTTGCCAGAAAACCACAGTTTTATGAAAAACGGACCAAAAATATGAGGCAAAAATCTGGACATTCTGTGAAAGTCTGTACAGTTGAATTCTCATGGATGTACATTCATTTGATATCCTGTGTCTCACTGAAATATGGCACAAGCCATCTATACAAGACAATGAAGTTATTCCACCAGGGTACAGTATCTTGAGACTAGACCAAAAAGCTAAGAAGGATGGCGGAGTAGCTATACTATACAAATCTGGATTACAGGTGACCTCTGTAGACTCTAAACCCCTTCTAACTAGTAATGCAGAAATCCTTATCTCCAAGATTCAACTCAATAAATGTAAATCCATCTACATTATTGCTGTCTACCTTCCCCCGGGGAATAACACTTAACACCCTAGAAAATATCCTCAATTGGCTTTCCACCAACTATCCCCAAGAAACGATAGTACTCTGTGACTTTAATATCAACCGTAAAAGCTGTACTACTGAACAGCCTTCTACTCATATTAGCCTACATGGTTTTACTCAAACCATTACCTCCCCCACAAGGACCAACAAATTAATTAACAATGAAAGCACCTTAGACTGGATTCTTATAAATAGCCATCACCAAACTTACAAAGTAGGCCTCCCCGAAGATATAAGCGATCATTCACTCACCTTCATAATCAGATATGAATGACATTCCTAGCCCAGTCACCTGTAGGACAATAAGGAGCAACAAAAATTTTAACCCAGACATCTTCCAAACTGAACTTAAGGCATGTGATTGGTCAGCCCTCAAACACCTACCTCTGGAGGAAGCAGTAAAATACTTTAATACTAAATACTTAGGTATTCTAGACTACCATTGTGCCAAAACGGACCATTAGAACTAGGATTAAACCTGACCCTGGCTCTCAAAAACAACCAAACAAAACATGCTGCTCAGAAATAGTCTGGGCCAAGTGGCTTACTACTAAAAGTCTGGAGGATCACTTAAAATTTAGGCAGCTAAGAAATGATACAAAAAAAGCCATTCTGTTTGACAAAAGAAATTTTTACATTCAACTCCAACAAACCCATCAAAACAAACTACAAAAGTTCTGGGCAGGGATTAACACACTTTTACACCCAGGTAGTTTTGTCACACCTGCCCCATTAGGCTCTGACCATGATAATTGCCAATACCTTTAACATACTTTACTGAGACCATTCAGTCTCTTGCCAATCAACTAACTCCTGACAAGCTCATCTCTGACTACCTCTACTGCTAGCTTACCTCCCTCATTTCAGCTTAAACCTATCCCTACATCCCTTGTCTATTCCCTTATTCAGAAACTTCAACCTACCACCCCTGCAGCTGATCTACTACCTGCAGAATGTCTGCAAAAAGCTGCAAAAGCCATAGCCTACCCCATCTCCATCCTGATTAACAGAACTGTCACTGAGGGTACTATCCCATCTATCTGGAAAATTTCACATTATTATCCCCCCCTACATAAAGGTGGTAAGTCCAATGAATTATCAAACTATAGACCTATTGCTATATTATCTCCACTGGCAGAAATCATGGAGAAGTGCATTCATAGACAACTGTTAAACCACCTTATAGATAACTTATTAGCCAACTGCCAACATGTCTTTAGGCCATTTCATAGCACCACCACTGCCCTCTTATCCTTCTCAGAATGTATTAACAAAAATCGCAATGACAACACTATCCTCAGCCCTCTTTATTGATCTCGCTAAAGCCTTCAATATGGTTAACCACCAACTTCTCATAAACATACTCAAAAACCTGTCACTAGATGCATTGGCTATACAATGGTTTCGATCCTGCGTAAACAATAGGCAACAGGCTGTTCTGTGGGAGTGCAACTTATCTACCCATCTCCCCATTGCTCTTAGTGTCCCCCAAGGCCCTATATTAGGACCTCTCCTATTTTCTGTTTTTTATCAGTGACCTACATTCTTCAGTACCTCAAGCTACCTGTATACAATATGCAGATGATTCCAGATTAATATGCTCAGCCACCTCTCCATCAGACTTTCAGACCCTCACCCAAAATGTGTTTAACACAGTCGAGAAAAGGCTTCTACACCGTTGCCTCATCTTGAACCCCAAAAAAAACAAAACTCCTTCTATTCACTCCCACTCGTAGAGCTTCCCCACTTAACTTTACTGTTGCATCAAACAGCGGTACCATCATGTCTCCCAACTCAACTACAAAACTACTATAGGTACTAATTGATAATAACCTTAACTTTGATGCTCACATTAACAATACTATAAAAATAGTCAACAAAAACTAGGCTGCCTCTATAGAATCAAATCCTTTCTGACCCCACTAGCAAGGGCTACTATTGCCCGCTCCCACTTAATCTCTACCCTCATGTTCATCGTGTTTCACTGCTGCAGTCATTACTCTTGGTTTATCCTGCTGGCAGGCCACCCTCAGTCAGCCAGAATTCCAAAGTCTAGGTCCAGCGTCGGTTGCTGTTGCCTCTTCCCTGACGTCAGTGCGCCAGGGGTATAAAAGTTGCAGTTGACGCCATTTTCTTCAGTCTTTCTTGCCACGCGGTGCCCGAAGCAAAAGCAGTTCGCAAGCGCCGGTCGGCCGACTCCTGAGATTTGCAAATCCAAATTTCAGAACCGAAGTTTTCATTTAAGCTAAGTACCACATTGGGGAAACTTATTTCTTGATCCAGACCGATGTCAGAAAAAGTTAACAATTGTATTTCTTGTGGGAAGCAAATACCTCATAAGGATTTTCACTCTTACTGTATTCCTTGCCTAGGCCCTGATCACAACGTTGCTAGCTGTCGGTTTTGTGCTAGATTTAACCAACGCACTATCAAGCGTCGGTTCGATTTTGCATTTCATTACTTTGGCCGAAGATTTAATTATATAATGCCATCGGACCAGCCGACAACCGGAGTTTACAAAAAACACAAGGACAAGGATAGGCATCCGAGGTCCAAAACCGACGACGAAGCCTCCACTAGGCCAGTCACTGGTTCTCAGTGAGGCGCTTTCGCAGCCCCTGACACCCACTACCTCAGAGCCACAGGCCGCTACCGACTCCCACATGGAGCCGACTGGGCCTCTGGATACCCAAGGTATTGGACACTCGGAAATCATACCCTCAGATGGGTCTGGAGCCGCTGAGCAGGCATCGGCTTCTGAGGGTGTCTTCAGACCTACACAACTATATATTAAGCCATCTTCAGCTTCAAAGACAAAGACTAAAGCAGCTCTAAAGACAAACAAGTACATAATTCTCCTACTCAGACTTCCATGCCTAAAAAACAGATGCTCAAAATGGCCGAAGACCTAATTACTTTGATCAGGGGCTCCCATCCCCCTCCTGATAAGAGGCGTATGCAAGAGACAGAGTATGATTCTTCTGATCAGGTATCTATTTCCTCTGATTCCTCTTCTGAACAGGATTACTCCATGCTTCCCTATGAGGATTCTGATGCTGAAGAATCTATTCCTTCAGCCTCTCCTCCTGAGGATTATTCCTTTGGGGAAACCCTGCATACTATGAGGGAGCATTTCCACTGGAAGAGCCAAGATTTTTCTGAATCTAAGAAAAGGCTCAGAGACTTTCTGCTTCTTCCTTAGCACAGACCCCTTGCTATTCCACCTGTTCTAGACATTGTAGATGTATTTTCAGAGTCCGGCCTGTCCCCTGACTCTTTACCCCCTGCACCTGCTAAGCCAGGCAGATACTACAGGGTCCTGGATTCTCATAAATTCCTATATAAAAACCCCGCTGCTGACCCAATACTATATCTCAGGGTCCCAAGGGGGTTAAAGCTTCCACTGCAAAAAACCCTGTCCCCTCTGATAGGCATTCTAGGCCTCTAGACAGATGGGGGGGGGGATCTACACTTCTGCTACCCTGGCTGTAAGGGCTTTAAATTGTCAGTTTCATATGCTTAAATATCAGCAATATTTAATGTCACTGCTTAAACAGAAAATGTTGACAAATACTGAATGTTCAGAGAACAAGGAATTGCAGGATTTATTGCATGCAACTGAACAAGTGGGAAAGCATATTTTGCAGTGTGGTTATGATTCACTGGAGGCCTCTTGCAGGGCCGCTGTTACAGGTTCTGTTATTAGAAGGCATGCTTGGTTAAAGGAGCAGAATCTGCCTGATCATGTTAAAGCAAAAATTTGAAGTAGTTACTTCATTTGTTCTGCAACCTGTGGGTCTTGGATCCAACCTCTGATCTGACCAGCAGCTTTCCAAGCTTCAAGATCTGAGCTCCTAGCTCCTCCCCTCTACCCATAATCCTCTGTCACCACCACACTACCTCAGATCGTTTTTGCCGCGGCTTGATCACAAGCAACTTGAGAAGAGCTCCTGAACTTAGTAGCAGGGAAGTGAATTTTTTCTTAATTTTTCGACAAATTTAAAAGTGTGTGTGTTGAGAGTGTGTTTCTCTGCCCTTTTTTATTTTCGGGATTGGCATTTTGGTTCAGTTAACCCTCCCCTAGTTGTTTGGGCGTGTGTGTGTTGGAAAAATGGCCGAAGGCCATAAGGCTTTTTTTTCTAAGTGCACTGGGTGTGGCCATAAGCTTTCCTCAGCTGATGGCCACACTCAGTGCGTTATATGCCTGGGGGTTGCCCATTTGTCTTCAGACTGCCAGGTTTGCGCAGCCTTCAACCCCCGGGCTGTGAGGGACAGAAGGAACAGGCTTATTCTGGCGGGATTGCTTCCCCTGGAGGAAGCCTCCTCCTCCTCTCCCTCCAAGGTGCAGGCTGCCCAGGTAGCTTCGGCACCCTTGACTCCCTCGACTCAGGATGGGACTCGACCTCCCTCTGTTGCCTTGAGTACGAGGGAAGTTCAGTCTTCTCCTTCTAGGGCAAAGCACAGGGAGAAACACCGACATAAGAGGCGAGCCGAGCCTCATCCCTCAGCTCCGCCATCGAAGACTGCTAAATCGCCCCCGAGGGTGTCCGGACCTTCTCCTTCTTGGCTCCGATCCCCTTCCTTCTCGCCGGAGCCAGAGGAGGAGCTCCGATCACCCTCGAGGTTGTCGAGGCGGCCTTCCAGGCCCGCATCTACGACCTCCTCTGGATCTACTAGGTCTTTCTACGACGCCGATATGGACAGGATGACGCGTCTGTTTCTGCAGACCCAAATGCAGATGGGGGTGCTCTTGCCCCCCCCCACACACAGGGGGGGGGGGGAGTGCAGCTTCAATATTTGCCCCGATGTCTCCTTCTTCAACCCGGATCCGGGTTTTGGAGTCTTCGGATCCAGGCCCTTTCGGAGCAGGGGTTTTGTCGGCGCCGGTGGCCCAAGCCTTTTCGACGCCGACCATACCCTCGAGTATCTCGGATCCGAGTTCTCGGGGCCGTGGGCCGGGCGTCAGATCCGTGGGAGCGGGTGCTTCTTCGGCGCCTTCTATGTCGGAGAGCACCACCCTCTCTGATCCGACGGCTTCGGCTCCAACCCTGATCCCTATCTCTGAGCTGAGGAGACTGCTCTCTGGGCCGGAAGAGAGTAGTTCTCCCTCGGCGTTCGAGGTAGTGGAGAGGGTACTGTCGAGGTCTTCCAGGTCCCCGACCCGGGCTTTAGATCCTTCCGCTCCCTCACTGCATACGGGTCTCCCTTCCATCATCTTTCCATCGGGACAACCTTCTTAGACCCTCCAGTTGGTTCCATCGGAGGAATAAGAGGCCGTTGAGCCCTCTTCTGATAGTCCCACAGAAGAGGTGCCTCGTAAATGGACGTGTAAAAGGAGGCACATGGACTCCCCCGAGTCTGTCACCACAGATACGGACTTAGAGGAAAGGGAAGGTTCCCCAAGGTCACCCCCCGAGGATGTCTCCTTTGGAGACATCATGGAAATGTTGCGTATTAAGGAGGGGTGGTCTGCCCAAAAATCTTCCTTGGATGAGTCCGTATTTCTGGAGACATTTGAAGCGGGCCCATCTACCTCCTGGGTGTCCCCACCGGCAGATCCCCTGGTAGATCTCCTGACTACCAGGGCTTGGAAGGAGCCCGACACCGTGGAGCCTATCCCACGCCAGCCGGATAAAATCCTTAGCCCCCCCCTTCAGATAGGCAGGCTTGGGCCAAAGGGTCTCCAGTTGATGCCATTTTGGTGGCTGCTGCCACTGAGAGAGAACTCTCCCAGGAGAGCTCCACAGTCCACCTGCCGGACAAGGAGTCCCGGGCGCTGGACCGTATAGGGAAGCGGACCTTTGCTTCAGCAACCTTCTCTGTGAGGGCGCTGAATTATATGGCGCATGTCATCAGGCTGCAACAGGATTTGATCAAGGAATACACTGCAGCTCCACCAGAGTCCATGTCGGTCGAGGACAAAACCGTGTTCTCGACTCGTATGGCCACTCTCAAGTCCATCTCAAATACGTCCATGCGGCTACTGCTTATGCTACGGAGGGAGCCGCAAGGGCCAGCGGGGCAGGTGTTGTCTTGCGACGCCACGCCTGGCTCCGCCTTTGTAATTTCGCGGTACCTTTCAAGGCGTCCTTCGCGAACGCACCCTTTGATGGCTCTTCGCTTTTTGGCAAGACCGTACGCGATACACTAGTCCAAAGCGAGAAGGACGGGAAGATGCTGTCTGCCATCGGAGTCCGCTTCTCGAGCCCCCAACGTTCCTTCTCAAGGAATCATAGGGGGCAAAAGAAGCTGTGGTTCTGCAAGTCTCAGCAATCCTATCCAGCTTCGGACTCCGCACCCTCTAGAGGCAGAGGGGGGCAGGGTGGACGCCGGCTCAGAGGCAGAGAGGGACCGCGTAACTTCGGGTCTAGGGAGCCTTTCTCTGAGAGACCCGCGCAGCAGCCCTGAGGGCTTTGACTGTCCAGCTCTGGAGGCAGTCTGGGGGAGTTTAACGAAGCACCTGTCAATGTGGGAGTCCATCACGAACGATCGATGGGTGCTCCGAATTATATCCAGAGGCTACAAAATTCCCTTCCTATTTCATCCTCCCTCAGGTGGTCGCCTCCCCGATGTCCCACCCAATCAAAGAGAGGCGGCGACCGTAGAGATTTCAAATTTGTTAGAAAAAAGAGCCATTCAGCGGGTCCCCCCAGACCAATCCGGATCGGGCTACTACTCAAGGTTCTTTTTGGTGCCAGAAAAGACGGGGGACCTCAGGCCCATTCTAGACTTGTCCGTCCTGAACATGTTTGTCCCCAAAGAAAAGTTCCAGATAGTCACTCTACAATCTATTCTCCCCTTAATGCAGGAGAACGACTGGATGTGCTCGATAGACCTCAAGGACGTGTACTACCACATTCTAATGGACAGACGGTCCAGGAGGTTCTTCCGCTTCTGGCTAGGGGGACAGTCATTACCAATTCAGGGTCCTTCCATTCGGACTCACCTCAGCCCCTAGGGTGTTCACCAAAGTCATGGCAGTGGTTGCGGCCCACCTGAGGCTTCAGGGCATAAGGGTCTTTCCGTACCTAGACGACTGGCTCCTCACAGCAACCAACAGGCATCAACTTTGTATCGCGAGGGACTATGTTCCGTCTCTTGCCGACAGTTTGGGCATTTCAGTCAACATACCGAAGTCTTTTCTTCATCCTGTGCATGCATTAGATTTCATAGGAGCCAGGCTAGATTCCCGATCTTCTCGGGCCTTCTTGACCTCGAACAGGTTGTCCAGCCTCTCACTCCAAGTTTTGGCTCTTCTTCGCACCAAAGCTCCGCCGGCGGAGTTAGTCCAGAGAGCACTAGGCTCGATGGCAGCTGCTATCGGCCTCTCTCTCAATGCTCGCCTAAGGATGCATATATTACAGTGGACACTCCAAGTTCAATGGTCACTGTTACACCATCCATTGAATACTCCAATCCCCCCTGAGCAGGGTTTGCAGGGAATCCCTCCTTTGGTGGCTTCACTCCCCAGAACTCAGGCAAGGGAGACCTTTTGTGCTTCCCCCTCCCCAGGCCACGTTAACCACGGATGCTTCTTGCCTAGGGTGGGGGGGGTATTGTTTGGGCAGAAACGTCCAAGGTACGTGGACCTTGTCGGAGACCGCCTTGCACATAAATGTTCTGGAGATGAGGGCGGTGCTTCTAGCGTTGCAGGCTCTCCAAGACCTTCTACCTCTAGGAACGATTGCAATACAGACAGACAATATGTCAGTGGTCTGGTATATAAACAAACAAGGGGGAACCAGATCCTACCCTCTTTGTCGAGAAGCCATGAGAGTTTGGGAATGGGCGATATCCACCAACTGCTTTCTGATAGCAACGCACATTCCGGGACGATCCAACATCCTGGCGGACAAATTGAGTCGAGTAATTCTCAGTCCTTACGAGTGGTCTCTCAATCCGAAAGTTGCAAAGGAGATTTTCCATAAGTGGGGTTGGCCTTGCTGCGATCTCTCTGCTACTCCCCAAAACACAAAATGCAGCGAGTTCTTCGCAATTCTTCCCCCAGAAGGGGAGAGCCCCAGAGACGCTCTGATTCATGCTTGGCCTCCCGGTCCACTCTATGCTTATCCCCCGCTTCCGCTCATGGCGAAGTTCATTCAGAAAGCCGCACGGTTGGGGAGCAAAATTATCCTCATAGCCCCATTCTGGCCTCGTCAAATCTGGTTTCCATACCTGCAGTCTCAGTCTCTCCTCCCCTTTAATCCTGGATCCCATTCCAGATCTGATCTCGCACCCAACAGGGTGCCCAACACCAAACCTGGTAAACATCAAGCTCGCGGCTTGGTTGATCCAGTTCCACTAATGGCAAGGACTCCCGGTATCTCGTCACCAATGAAAACTATTCTGGTAGCGGCTCATAAACCGTCCACCAGGAAAATCTATAATAGCAAGTGGAAACGATTTTCTGTCTGGGCTAACAGCCAGGGTCTCAACCCTTTTATTGTTCCGATTCCTACAGTCTTGGACTTTTTGTCCATGATATTTGAACAAGGGGCCAGTGCATCAACGGTGAAAGTACAGTTGGCAGCAATATCCCATTTTCATGTGGGAGACTGATTAGGATCCCTAGCGTCTACAAAATTGTGTAAGACATTCTTGCGTGGCGTTTTCCTTCTCAAGCCACCTGTGAAATCCGTGACTCCCCCTTGGGACTTAACCTTTGTTCTGCAAGCCTTAACGAAACCTCCTTTTGAACCTGCAGCTTCTGTACCTCTTAAATTTCTGTCCTGGAAAACAGCATTCTTGGCAGCCATAACTTCTGCTAAAAGGGTTTCAGAGCTCCAAGCTTTGTGCATGAAACCTCCCTACCTTATTTTTCACAATGACAGAGTGTCTCTCAGGACTAACCCGTCTTTTTTACCAAAAGTGGCATCTGTGGCATATATCAAGTCAGACTATATCAGTCTGCCAGTGTTTTTCAAGAATTTTCAAAATAAGGGAGAATACATGTTGCATACTGTAGATGTACATAGACAGTTGCGTTTTTACCTGCACAGGACCAAAGACGTTCGTAAGGCTGGTCAACTGTTCGTGTCCTTTGCTCCTCCATCCATGGGGAAACCTATATCCAAAGTGGCACTGGCTAATTGGATTTGTCAATGTATTTCTCAGGCTTACAAGGCATCGGGCAAAACAACCCCATTTAAAATTCGTGCACATTCCACACGGTCCAGCTCAACTTCTGCAGCCTTCTGGTACAGGATGCCGTTGGACGACATATGTTCAGCAGCCACTTGGTCTTCTGCTCATATGTTTATTTCTCATTATAAGCTGGACATGATATCTAGAAGCAGGGCGTCTTTTGGCTCCGCGGTGCTTCGGAATATTCTTCCGTAGGCCACCCAGGTTTTTGTTTAGGTAGCTGGGGACTCTGTCCCACAGGTTGCAGAACAAATGAAGTAACTACTTCTACTTTTAGAAGTTATGTACTCACCATAACATTCCATCTGAGTAGGTACTTCTTTTGTCTGCAACCATCCCCTCCGCCATCCCCCTAACCTGTATCTGGTTTCTAGGATCATTTATGATTCTTTGAGAATAACTGAACCTGTTTATTTTACAGGTTTATCAGGTGATACAGCAAAACCGATCTGAGGTAGTGTGGTGGTGACAGGGGATTATGAGTAGAGGGGAGG
The DNA here is from genome assembly GCF_019279795.1 of Protopterus annectens. NCBI lineage: Eukaryota > Metazoa > Chordata > Ceratodontiformes > Protopteridae > Protopterus > Protopterus annectens. The sequence goes on from NC_056750.1 coordinate 849,559,441, forward strand.
AGGTAGGAGCTCAGATCTTGAAGCTTGGAAAGCTGCTGGTCGGATCCGAGACCCACAGGTTGCAGACAAATGAAGTACCTACTCAGATGGAACGTTATGGTGAGTACATAATTTCTAATTATTAGATGCACCATTACAGCATGATACTTTGTTTGGTACTAAAGCAGAAGAGGTGTTGAAAAAATGGAGGATAAAGCAAAATCCATGCAGGCAGTCAAGGATTTCTTACAGGTACAGCCACCCAGGTTTAGCAGGAACCGGCCTCCTAAAAATTGGTCCTTTCCAGTGTCAGTCAGACCACAAAGAGGCAGATACAGGCGTCCCAGAGGCAGATCTCGGCCTCAAGGCTCATACAGGCCTAAACAGTGGGGTGCTCCTACCTTCAAAGGCGGAGAAGACAAATCACAGCCTTACAGGAAACAGTCCCAATGACTTTCTTATACCAGTTCCAAGCAGTTTTCTTTTGACAGCCCCCTTAGGGGGAAAACTAGCACTTTTTTCATCAAATTGGCAAATGGTTACCCAAGACAAATGGGTCCTGAACATAGTGTCCCAAGGCTACAGGTTCCATTTTCACACTCTACCAAGGTCAAAGGGCATGCCAGACCTGCCACACAATCAATGGGCAGAGGCACAAAAGCAAATTACAGCCCTCATGGACATGACGGCCATTCAGCAAGTACCACAACAAGAGCAGGGGTAAGGATTTTACTCCAGACTTTTCCTAGTACCCAGGAAGGACAAAACCTGGAGACCAATACTGGACCTGTCTATACTAAATACGTTTCTGGAAGTTCCAAAATTCAAGATGTTAACTCTACAGCAGCTACTGCCCATGCTGGGCAAGAGGGCTTGGCTCGTAACTTTGGACCTAAAAGAGGCATACCTGCATGTCCCAATCAGAAAATCTTGCAGAAGATGCCTCAGATTCATAGCTGGCTCAGTGCATTACCAATTCTCTGCACTGCCCTTTGGCTTATCTACTGCACCCAGGGTCTTCACAAAATGTCTGGCATCAGTAATTGCGTTTTGCAGACAAAAAGACTCCAGATGGGTGTCTTGTTGGATACATCTCCCTTCGGATCTGTGAGCCTTAAACCTTCTTTCCAGCTGCTGTTGCTCCTTCTGCAATCCTGTTGACTTAAACCCCAAAGCTTTTGGAGCTGTTGCTTCTCTCAGAGCTTTGGCATTGGACAGCTCAATCAACTCCACCTCCTCCCTTAGAGTGGAGGGTAGGGAAGGGCCATGGCTTGTCAGCGCTAAGATTCTCCGCTCTGGTCAGATTGTCCTCTGCTTCTCCTGGTCCTTTCGCTTTTGATGTGGTTGAGAATGTTTTCTTTCACCCCATAGTAGATTTGACTCTTGCGCTTTCCCCAATCCCTCTTTGGATCCTGTGTCAGAGTCTACTCATCCTGCACCTCGGGGACAGACAACCCGAATGAGCTTCCAAAAGCAGTTCCCACTAGGGAATTCCCTGCTTCTTTCAACACCTCTCCAGGACACCCCACTGAAGAGATTGCTGGGAAGTGGTTTTGCAAGAGAAGGCACTTGGATTCACCACTGGAATCCCTCACTGAAGACATAGATTTTGATGGAGACAGGTCCTCTAGACCTCCGCCTGAGGATGTGTTATTTGGAGATACCTTGGACATCCTTCGCCAGAAAGCTAGTTGGTCTTCTCAAACCCCTTCCCAGGAGGAATCTGTGATGTTCTTCGTGTTTCACTGTTGCAGTCATCACTTGTGAGTAATTCCTGCTGGTAGCCCTCGGTTGGCCCGAATACCAGAGTAAAGTTTTTCCCCTGCACTGGTTGATGTCACCTGTGGACTGAGGTCAGGTTGTCAGTGGCATAAAGGAGAGCAGCCAGCGCCATTGCATTAGTCTTTTTTGCCGTAAAGCCCGAAGCAAAAGCAGTTTACGTGTGTGCCTGTCGATCGTTGCCAGAGTGGAAGTTGCCTCCAAAAACGACTAAAGCTAAGTACCCTGTTGGGGACCTTTTTCTTGCACTAACCGATGTTTGAAAAAGTCAGTAATTGTCTCCACTCTAGAAAACAAATACCATACTGAGACTTCATTCCTTGTACATTACTTGTCTAGGCCCAGACCACAACATCCCCTGTTGTCAGTCCTGTGCACTTTTCAATTCTAGGATTATACGCTGTAGAGCTGAATTTTTAGCCAGGCATTTTCGAAGTAGTTTCTCGCATTAGGAAATGGCATCCATCAGTCAACAGTCTGTGGATATTCCCAAAAAATTAAAAGATAAAGGGACAAAAGCACACAAACCTAAGCCTTCTGACGACCCGTCCCAGAAGCAAGTAGTCTGTTCTCGGGAATTCAGTGAGGCGCTTTCACAGCCCCTGATGCCTGACTTATTTTCTTCGCAGGCCTCTACTGAGACACTTTCAGAGTCCGGTATGCCACTGGGGAATGCCTCATCATCCGATCCCTCAGTTGTGTCCACTTCGGTTGAGTCTGGAGCCACTATGCAGGCGCCAGCTTCCGATGAGGTCCTTCACACAACTGATTCAAGGCAAAAACCGGCATCTTTGCCTCAGACTACTGAATCCCGACAACAAATGGATTTATTAAGGTCTAAAAGCAAGACCCAACCCTAAGAAACCAGTTTCTAGTCGCCAGGTTACACCTCCTCCACTGCTTCAGATGCAGATGTTCTTCGTGTTTCACTGTTGCAGTCATTACATTTGGGTAATCTGCTTGCAGGTTGCCCTCAGTCAGCCTGATTAACAAAGTCTTGGGTCTTGTGTCAGTTGCTGTCCCTTCTTCTGTAACGTCAGGGGTATAAAACATGCAGCTGACACCATTACATCAGTCTTTTGTTGCCATGCGGTGCCCGACGCAGAAGCAGTTCGCAAGTGCCGGTCGGCCGACTCTTGAAATTTTCGTTTTCGAGTTTCAGAACCGAAGTCTTCAACTAAAAGCGAAGTACCCCATTGGGGAAACTTTTTTTTCTTGCTCCTTACTGATGTAAGTGAAAGTTAATAACCGCATTACTAGTGGAAAGCAAATAACTCATAAAGATTTTCAATCGTACTGTATTTCTTGCTTAGGCCCTGACCATGACGTACCTTGCTGTCAGTTTTGTGCTTTATCTAATCAGCGCACTATCCGTCGTCTGTATATTTTTGCCTCTAAATATTTCGGTTCTCTGTTTAATTATCCAGAAATGTCGTCTGTTAGCCATCCGACTACTGGGATTCCGAAAAAACGCAAAGAAAAAGACCGAGACAGGCCGCCGAGGTCCAGAACTGCCGACGAAGCTTCTCCTAAGCCAGTCACCAGTTCGCCAGTACTCAGTGAGGCTTTATCGCAGCCCCCGATATCCACTACTTCTGATTTGCAGGCCTCTGCTGAGACCCATTCTCAGTCCGGTATGCCGCGAGATACTTCAACTATGGAACCCGCGGATGTGTCTACCTTGGATGGGTCCAGAGCCGCAGTTCAGGCACTGGCTGCTGAGGGTTATTCAGGCCTACGGATTTGCATGTTAAATCTACGCCTCCTTCATTCCTAAAGCCTAAATCTCAATCCATGTCTAAAAAAACGGCGCCCAGGCCACATGCTCAGGCCTCTATGCCTAAAAAAACAAATGATAAAAATGGCTGAAGATCTAATAACTCTAATCAGGGCTAGCCAACCCCCCCCCCCCTTCTAAGAGGTCTAGAGCTGAGCTTGATTATGAATCTAATGACCAGGATTCTGTTTTTTTCTGACTATTCTGATGACCTGGATTTGTCCTTACCTACTTATGAGGATTCTGATGCAGAGGACTCTATTCCCTCTGCTTCCCCTCCTGAGGATTTTTGTTTTGGCGAAACCTTACTAACTGGGAGCATTTTCACTGGGAAAGCCGAAATTTTCTGATTCAAAAAAGAGGCTTGGGGATTTCCTTCTCCTACGTCAGCATAGGCCTTTGGCTTTTCCTCCTGTACTAGACATTGTTGATGATGCTTTTTCGTAATCCAGTTTGGCCCCTGATTCCCTGCCTCTTGCTCCCAGCAAACCTGACAGATACTACAGGGTCCCTGAGTCCCACAAGTTCGTTTTCAAAAATCCTATTGCAGATCCAGAGACTATTTCACAGGGGCCCAAGGGCATTAAGACTTCTACTGCTAAAAATCCTACCCCTTCTGATTGAGACTCCAGGGCGCTAGATAGATGGGGTGAAAAGGTTTACACTTCAGCAGCCTTGGCCATTAGAGCTTTAAACTGCCAGTTTCATATGTTAAAATGTCAGCAACATGTTATTGGACTGCTTTAACAGAAAATGATGTTGATTCCTGACTGTGTGGAAAATAAAGACTTACAGGATTTAATGCATTCTGCTGAACAAGTTGGAAAACATACTTTGCAATGTAGGTTTGATTCTTTAGAGGCCTCTTGCAGGGCTGCTGTTACTGGGTCTGTGCTTAGAAGGCATGGTTGGCTTAAGGAGCAATCTTTGCCTGATCGTGTTCAAGCTAAATTGTTGGATGTTCCTTTAAATCAGGACCGCGTGTTTGGCAACAAGGCTGAAGAAGTTCTTAAAAAGATGGAAGATAAAGCTAAATCTATGCAAACTGTTAAAGATTTTTTACAAGTTCAGCCTCCTAGATGTAGTAGTCACTGGCCCTCTAAGAACTGGTCCTTTCCAGCCCCTTTCAGGTCTTCTCAAGCCAAACCCAGACACAGCAAAAACTCCAGATGTTCGTGTTTCACTGCTGCAGTCATTACACTAGGGTTATCCTGCCGTCAGGCAGTCCCGCAGTCAGCCAGAGTTCCAAAGTCTTGGTCCGGCATAGGTTGCTGTTTCAGTCCCAGGGGGCTCACAGAACTAAGCAGTGGGGGGGGGCCTCCACTTCCAAGTCTGGGAATAACAAGACTCTCCCCTATGGTAAACTGTCTTAATAACTTCCTTTTAAAATTTCCAAGCACTTATCTTCTGACTGCCCCTTTGGGGGGAAAGATTGCTCTTCATGCAAAGAACTGGAAACTCGTTACCCAGGACAAATGGGTTTTAAATATAGTGTCCCAGGGATACAGATTTCACTTCCACACGTTGCCAACGCCAAGTGGGTGGCCGGACCTACCCCCAAATCAGTGGGCAGAGGCTCAAAAATAAGTACTTTCTGTCTTGAGCAATGGGGCTATTCAACTGGTACCAGAAGAGGAAAAGGGGCAAGGTTTCTACATGAGACTTTTCCTGGTACCCAGAAAAGACAAATCATGGTGTCCTATCCTGGACCTTTCTACTCTAAACACCTTTCTGGACATTCCAAATTTCTAGATGCTGACTCCTCACCAATTACTTCTATGCTAGGCAACGATGCCTGGTTGGCAACACAAGATTTAAAAGAAGCATACCTGCACATCCCAGTCACTATCAGTTCTCTGCACTGCCCTTTGGCTTATCTACTGCGCCCAGGGTATTCACGAAGTGCCTAGCTCCAGTTATTGCATTTTGCAGGCAAAGAAGTATTCAAATATACCCATACCTGGACGACTGTCTAATTCAGGCAGAAAGCCAGGACATACTTTTGAATCACCTGACCTTTGTAAAAAGGGTTCTAACTTGTCTGGGGTACACCATAAACGAAAAGAAATCACAACTGGTACCCTGTCAACAAATTACATTCCTGGGAGCAAGCTTGAATACAATTTCCCAGATGGCTTACCTCACGCCAGAAAAGCAAATTCATTTGACAACCTACTTCAAACAAGTGGCCGCAAAAACCCTGCTATCTGCAAGACAAATACTGCAAGCCTTGGGGTTCCTGGTCTCCTGCATTCTTCTAATTCCATATGCAAGACTGCATATGAGGGAACTACAGTGGTATCTAAAAAGCCTATGTAGTCAACATTCTCACAGCCTAGAAACAGTGATTCCTATCATACCTTGCCTACGCCTAGAGTTCCTTTGGTGGGCAGAGGCCTGCCTCCAAAACAAGGGACTACCTTTCACACCACCCCCTGCTGCCCAAATCCTAACAGATGCATCAGACTATGGATGGGGAGGCTCACCTGGCAGGGAAGTGCATTCAGGGCAAATGGAACCCAAGTCAAATGCACCTGCATAGCAGTCAAAAAGAAATGTTAGCTAAATAGAATGCTCGGACAGCCTTCAAGGACTACATTCTTCCAGGACAACTAATGGTAAAGACGGACAACACCACGGTTATGTGGTACATAAACAAGCAGGGGGATACACATTCTTACCCCCTCTGCAGACTAGCCATGGCATTGTGGAACACAGCCTTGATCTACCAATTGCATCTACAAGCTCAAATCCTGCCAGGAAAATTAAATAAATTAAATACACTGACAGATGGACTAAGCAGAAACCTCATGGACCCACATGAGTGGAAACTCGAATCGAGGATTTTCAACATGTTGACAAGCGATTGGGGGAGCCCAGATGTAGACCTGTTTGCCTCTCCCCAGAACTACCAATTGGACATATTTTGCACAAGGACTCCCCACAAACAAGCCTGGAAAGTAGGTGCTCTGTCCTTCAGCTTGAAAAACCTCTCAGTCTCGGCCTTCCCCCTGCTGCCTCTGCTGTCCAAAGTACTACTAAAAGTGAAACAGGACAAACCAAGGATGATTTTGACTGCTCCACACTGGCCGCACCAACACTGGTACTCCCTCATGTGCAGTGTCACGGTTATCTCCATGGCAGCTGCCTCAGACTCCTTCCCTGCTGTCTCAGCAGGAGAACCAGATTCTGCACCCTCAGCTTCCAACTCTGAACCTTGCAGCCGGGCTCAAGCAGTTCCTCAGAGGGGCCAAACATTTGAGACCACCCGGGAGTGCTCCAACCTCAGCCTGGGACCTTAACTTTGTATTAGAGAAACTCACTCTACCTCCTTTCGAGCCAGCTGCTACTGCAGACTTAAAATTTCTTTCTTGGAAAAACGCTTTCCTTTTAGCAATCACTTCAGCTAGAAGGGTATCTGAATTGCAGGCCCTTATGGCAATGGAGCCTTTCATCATGTTTCATGCGGACAGGGTGTCACTCGGAACCAATCCATTCTTCATGCCCAAGGTGGTTTCCAGTGTGGCTCTTAATCAGTCCATTCATTTGCCAGCCTTCTTTCCCAATCCACAGAACAAAGGGGAACAGATACTGTATTCCTTGGATGTGCACAGACAACTTAGATTCTACTTGGACAGGACTAAACCTCAAAGAAAATCTGGACAACTGCTGGTAGCATTTTCTACAAGGGCAGAGGGGAAGGCTATTTCAAAAAAAACATTTCTAAATGGATAAGCAATTGCATTCATTTCTGCTATAAGCACCATAGAAAACTATTCCCCAGGGGATCAGACCTCACTCCACCAGGGCTACATCATCTTCTTCAGCCTGTCTCAGAGGCGTTCCTACCAGGGACATCCTAGAAGCTGCTACCTGGAGTTCTGCACATGCTTTCACCAAGCATTATCATTTGCCAATTTTCTCTAAATCCAGAGCTGGCTTTGCCACTGCAGTCTTACAGGGCCTTATAGCTGGCCCTAATGCTATGATCTGAAGTAGTTACTTCATTTGATCTGCAACCTGTGGGACTCTGATCCGACCTCGGATCCGACCGGCAGCTTTCCAAGCTTCAAGATCCGAGCTCCTAGCTCCTCCCCTACCCATAATCCCTTGCTACCAACCACATTACCCCAGATCGTTTTTTGCCGCGGCTAAAGACGGTTGCTTCTTAGTGAAGAGCTCCTGGCCTGGTGAGATTGTTCCTTTTTCTAAAAACTAATTCTAGTTTAAATTGTGTGTGTGTTGTTTTTTAGCGTTTACTTAATCTTACCCACTTAAAAAAAAACAAAAAAAACTTTTCCCTTAGTTTAAATTTTGTCTCCCCCCCCCCCCCTTAGTGTTTGGGTGTGTGTGAGAGAGAGTTATGGCTGAAACAAAAGCTATGTTTTCTAAGTATACTGAGTGTGGCCATAAGCTTTCCCCAGCTGATGGCCACACTCAGTGTGTTTTGTGTCTGGGGGCAGCACATTTATCAGAGGCCTGCCAGATTTGTGCGGCCTTTAATCCTCGGGCACTTAGGGATAGGAAGAACAAACTGATCCTGGCGGGAAAACTACGTCAGGAATCAGCTTCTTCTTCCTCCCCTAGCCGGATCCAGGCTACTCCGGTAGCTTCAGCGCCGGCTACTCCCTCAGCTGTACCCGGGACTCAACCTCCCTTATCGGGTACTAGCTCTGTGGAGTCTGGTTCTTCTTCCCACAGGGAGAAGAAGAAACACAGAGAGGGTCATATTTCGAAGAGGCGGGCCGAGTCTCATCCCTCGGCTCCGCCTGAAAAGATTTTGAAATCTCCCGAGAGGGTCTCCGGATCCTTGTCCTCTCGGCTCCGTTCACCTTCTTTTTCCCCGGAGCCGGAGGAGGAGGATAGGTCTCCCTCGAGGTCCTCGAGGCGGCCTTCCCAGCCTGCTTCGACTACCTCTTCGCGGCCTGCCAGAAGCATCTCTGAAGCAGACATGGATCGGATGATGCGAAGATATTTGCAGACCCAGATGCAGATGGGGATGCTCTTGCCTCCCCCCCCCCCCCTTGGGAGGGAGTGCAGCCCCCATGTTTGCCCCGATAGCTCCTTCTCCGACCCGTTTTCGGGTCTCGGAGTTTTCGGATCCAGGCCCTTTCAGATCCGGGGATACGTCGGCGTCAACAGGGATAGTGTCTTCGCTGACTATGCCTTCGAGCTTGTCGGATCCAAGCTCTCGGGGCCGAGGGTTGAGCATCGGATCCGAGGGAGTGGTTGTGTCTTCGGCGCAGATGGGGCTGGAGCGCACCACTGCCTCTGATCCGATTGCTTCGGCTCCGACCCCGATCCTTACCTTGGAGCCGAGGAGGTTACTTTCTCAGGCTGGTGATGGTGAATCTCCCTCGGCCTTTGAGGTAGTGGAGAGGGTACTGTCGAGGTCATCCAGGTCCCCGACCGGGCCTTCGGATCCACCCGTACCCCCACTGTATCAGGGTCTGTCTTCGCTCATCCGTCCGTCGGGACAGCCTGCCCAAAGCCACCAGTTAGTTCCCAGGGAGGAACACCATCCGGTGGACGAGCCCTCTTCGGACAGCCCCGCCGAAGAGGTGCCTCGGAAGCACCAGTGCAAAAGGAGGCACCTGGACTCCCCCGAGTCCATTACCACGGATACAGATTTGGAGGATACGGAGGGTTCCCCAAGGTCACCCCCTGAAGATGTCTCATTTGGAGACATCATGGAGATGTTGCGTATAAGAGGGGGGTGGTCGGCCCAGAAGCCCTCCATGGACGAGTCCGTATTTCTGGAGGCCTTTGAGGCAGGCCCATCTACCTCCTGGGTGTCCCCCCCAGCCGACCCCTTGGTGGACCTAATTACCACCAGGGCTTGGAAGGAGCCCGACACCGTGGAGCCTATCCCTAGACGCCCGGATAAGGTCCTCAGCCCTCCCTCTGATAGACCTTCGTGGTCCAAAGGCGCACCAGTGGATGCTATGTTGGTGGCGGCTGCCACTAAGAAAGAACTTGCCCAAGAAAGTTCTTTGGTCCATCCGCCGGACAAGGAGTCCCGGGCTTTGGACCGTATTGGGAAGCGGATGTTTGCTTCAGCAACCTTTGCTATAAGGTCGCTGAACTACATGGCACACACTATCAGGCTACAACGTGACTTAATTAAGGAATATGCTGCAGCCCCTCCGGAGTCCATCTCGGTCTCAGACAAAAAAGTTTTTGAGACCCGAATGGCCACTCTAAAGTCCATATCAAACACATCTATGCGGCTTCTTTCTCATGCCACAGAAGGAGCTGCTAGAGCTAGCGGAGCGGGAGTAGTTTTGCGACGGCACTCCTGGCTCCGCCTCTGCGATTTCACGGATCCCTTCAAGGCGTCCTTCGCGAACGCCCCTTACGATGGTTCGGCCTTATTTGACTCATCGGTTCGCGACACGCTAGTCCAAAGCGAGAAGGATGGGAAGACGCTGTCGGCCGTCTGAGTCCGCTTCTCGAACCCCCAAAGATCCTTCTCCAGGAATCAGAGGGGGCAAAAGAAGCTGTGGTTCCAGAAATTTCAGCAATCTCGTCCTGCTGCGGACAACTCGTCCTCTAGAGGCAGAGGAGGACAAGGTGGACGCCGGCCCAGAGGCAGAGGGGGCCCGCGTAACTTCGGGTCTAGAGAACCTTTCTTGGAGGGACCCGCACAACAGCCCTGAGGGCTTGCTCGACTGTCCCTCTCTGGAGGCAGTCGGGGGGGCGACTATCGGAGCACCTATCAAGATGGGAGTCAATTACAAACAATCGATGGGTGCTCCAGATAATATCCAGAGGTTACACAATTCCATTCTTGCACCCCCCCCAAGCCCAAACATCTCCCCGATGTTCCACCCCATCAAAGAGAGTCCGCAACTCTAGAAATTTCAGAGTTGCTAAGAAAAAGAGCCCATCCAGCCCGTCCCCCCAGATCAGTCCGGATTGGGTTATTACTCCAGGTTCTTCTTGGTGCGAAAGAAAACGGGGGACCTCAGATCCATTCTAGACCTTTCGTCCCTGAATCTGTTCATACCGAAGGAAAAGTTCCGGATGGTCACCCTCCAATCTATTCTCCCCCTGCTACAGGAGAACGACTGGATGTGCTCGTTGGATCTCAAGGACGCGTACTACCATATACTAATGGACAGACGGTCCAGGAGATTTCTCCGCTTCCGGCTAGGAGCCAGTCATTATCAGTTCAGGGTGCTTCCATTTGGCCTAACCTCAGCCCCCAGAGTGTTTACCAAAGTCATGGCAGTGGTAGCAGCCCACCTGAGACTCCAGGGCTTTCAGGTGTTCCCTTACCTGGACGATTGGCTCCTCACCGCCCCCCCAACAAGCATCTTCTGGTTACAGCGAGAGACTATGCCCTATCTCTGTTTGCTCAATTGGGCATTTCAGTCAATTTGAAGAAGTCCTGCTTGTGCCCATCTCAAGCCCTAGATTTCATAGGGGCCAGGTTGGATACTCGAATCTCCAGTGTGGTCCTCACACCAACCAGAATAAACAGTTTGTACCGCCAAGTCTTGGATATTCTTCAGATCCCAAACCCCCCAGCAGAATTAGTCCTCAGGGCATTAGGATCTATGTCGGCGGCAATCGGCCTTTCTCTCCATGCCCGTCTGCGCATGCGTGTATTACAGTGGACTCTCCAGGTCCAATGGTCTCTGTTGACCCATTCCTTGGACATGCCGATTCCCCTGAGCAGGGCATGCAGGGACTCCCTACTTTGGTGGTTGCAGGCAAAACATCTCAAAGAAGGGAGACCCTTTGTGATTCCCCCAGTCGAAGCCACGTTGACCACGGACGCTTCCTGCCTCGGGTGGGGCGGACATTATGCAGGGAAGTCAGTCCAAGGAACGTGGACTCCTCTAGAGACTGCATTGCATATCAATGTCCTAGAGATGAGGGCAGTGCTGTTGGCGTTGCAAGCTCTCCATCACCTTCTACCTCTGGGGACTATTGCAATCCACACGGACAACATGTCCGTGGTATGGTATATCAACAAACAGGGAGGGACCAGGTCTTACCCCCTGTGTCGAGAAGCCATGAGAGTGTGGGAATGGGCGATTTCCACCAACCGCTTTCTGATAGCAACGCACATTCCGGGACGGACCAACATTTTAGCAGACAGCCTAAGTCGGGTGTTTCTCAGCCCTTACGAGTGGTCTCTGAATCCCTTGGTCACGAAACAGATATTCCACAAATGGGGTCAACCTCGCTGCGATCTTTTCGCTTCTCCCCCAAATGCAAAATGCAGCGAGTACTTCGCGATAGTTCCCCCCAAAGGGGAATCTCCCAGGGACGCCCTGGTTCATGCTTGGCCACCCTGTCTTCTTTATGCATATCCTCCTCTTCCTCTGATGATGAAATTCATCCAGAAAGCCTGTCGGTTGGGAAGCAAAGTGATTGTCATTGCCCCATTCTGGCCTCGACAAGTCTGGTTTCCCTTTCTGCAGTCTCACAGTGTGGCTCCCCCTTAGATTCTGGATCCCAAACCAGACCTAATCTCGCATCCGACGAGATGCCACACTCCAAACCTGGTCAGCCTCCGGCTCACAGCCTGGCTGATCCAGTTCCATTAATGGCAAGGACTCCCGGTATCTCTTCCCCAGTCAAGGCTATTCTCGTGGCAGCTCATAAGCCATCCACCAGAAAACTCTACAACAGTAAATGGAAACGTTTTTCCATCTGGGCAAAGGATAAGGGATTAGATCCCTTTACGGTTCCTATTCCCAACATTCTGGACTTTCTATCCCTCCTTTTTCAGCAGGGAGCTAGCGCGTCCACCATTAAAGTTCAACTTGCTGCCATCTCTCATTATCACGTGGGAGATGGCATAAGTTCTTTGGTTTCAGTTAAAATATGCAAAGCCTTTCTAAAAGGCGTGTTCCTCTTAAAGCCTCCCATTAAGCCGGCTATGCCTCCATGGGATCTTACCCTGGTATTACAAGCATTAACGGGGCCACCTTTCGAACCTGCGGCCTCTGCGCCATTAAAGTTCTTATCTTGGAAGACAGCCTTCTTGGTAGCAATTACTTCCGCTAAGCGAGTTTCAGAGCTGCAAGCCTTGTGCATTAAGTATACATACCTTATTTTTCACAAAGATAGGGTTGCCCTCAGGACTAATCCTTCTTTTCTTCCTAAGGTAGCCACAGAATCTAACATTAATCAATCTATTAACCTCCCTGTTTTCTTCCCTAGCTTCCAAAACAAAGGTGAATACACATTGCACAAATTGGATGTACACAGGCAACTGCGTTTTTACTTGCACAGGACTAAAGATTTCCGCAAGTCAGACCAGTTGTTTGTTTCTTATGCTAAATCAGCCATGGGCAAACCAATTTCTAAGGTGACAGCGAATTGGATTTCTCAATGTATCAGACAGGCATACATTTCTATTGGGAAACCAGCTCCGGTTGCCATCCGGGCACACTCTACCAGGTCTGTGGCTACCTCAACAGCGTTTTGGTCTAGAGTTCCAGTTGACGATATTTGTTCAGCGGCTACCTGGTCCTCTTCCCATACGTTCATTTCTCATTACAAACTGGACATGATCTCCAGAAGTAGGGCTTCCTTTGGCTCCGCGGTGCTTCGGAATATCCTTCCGTAGGGACCACCCAGGGACTTTAGGTAAGCTGGGGACTCTGTCCCACAGGTTGCAGATCAAATGAAGTAACTACTTCAGATATAGAAGTTATGTACTCACCATAACGTTCCATCTGAGTAGATACTTCATTTGTCTGCAACCGACCCCCCCTGCCATCCCCGAACCTCGGTAAAATATTGTCCTGTGGAGATTTATCTCCGTCTTTACCTTATAGGGCAAAAATAACCGATCTGAGGTAATGTGGTTGGTAGCAAGGGATTATGGGTAGGGGGAGGAGCTAGGAGCTCGGATCTTGAAGCTTGGAAAGCTGCCGGTCGGATCAGAGTCCCACAGGTTGCAGACAAATGAAGTATCTACTCAGATGGAACGTTATGGTGAGTACATAACTTCTATTTAACTCCTCCTCCCAACCATAGCTTTGGGAATCTACCCAAATATAATGACTGCAACAGTGAAACACGAAGAACATAGTATAGTTGTGTACACTTACCATAAATGTAGATGTTCAAGTGTATTCACTGTTGCAGTCCTGGTTACCCTCCCTCCTGCCCCCTAACTTTTTTTGGCTATACCTCTACTTTCCTTTACTATGCTTAAAAGCCATTTTGGTGTATTTGCTTTTTTGTTGGAGGTATACCTTTGCGTTTTCATATTTAATTGCTTCCTGTTAGGGAGGCACCTGACATCTGGGGCAACAGAAACTGTTGTAATGGTGCCTGCTGCATGTTTTATACCCCTGACGTCATGGAAGAAGGGACAGCAACTGATGCAGAACCCAAGACTTTGTTAATCAGGCCGACGGAGGGCAACCTGCAAGCAGATTACCCAGATGTAATGACTGCAACAGTGAATACACTCTAACATCTACATTTATGGTAAGTGTACACAACTGTACTTTACTGAAAATGGCGGAGGACCTAATCATTTTCATCAGGGGTAGCCATACCACTCCTAAAAAAAGAAGGGGTACTTCCCCTGAAGTTCACATACAACCGGGTTCTAAAATTTCAGACTACCTTGATTCAGATGAGGAACAGTAACCTCTCACCTCCTTTGAAGATTCTGATGCAGAGGAATCCATTCCTTCTGCCTCCCCTCCTGAGGATCTTTCATTTGGTGAAACGCTACACACACTCGGAGAGCATTTCCACTGAGAAGCCCCAAATTATCCTCCGTCTAAGAAAAGACTAAGAGAATTTCTAGACCTTTCTCAGCACAGACCCTTGGCCAGCCCTCCTATTTTGGACGTGGTGGATGAAGTTTACAATGAATCTAGCCTCACCCCTGACGCCCTGTCCTCTGCTCGTAGAACACCTGTCGAGTACTACAGGGTACCTGATTCACGTAAATGTTTGTTTAAAAACCCTGCTGCAGACCCAGAGGTCATCACACAGGGCCCTAAAGGGACCAAGGCTAGCTCATCAAAAAACTCAATTCCCTCTGACAAGGACTCGAACTCTAGACAGATGGGGTATAAAAGTGTACACCACCTCAGCTTTAGCTATTAGAGCTCTTAACTGCCAGTTCCATATGCTAAAATATCAACAGCACACATTGGAACTTATGAAACAAAAAATGTCATCTTTACTTGAAATTAATATTTCCAAGGAGTTGGATCTTCTGCATTCTTCTTCTGAAGTAGCTAAGCACTCCCTGCACTGTGGATTCAATGCCCTAGAAGCCTCAAGTAGGGGCACTGTGGCAGGTTCAGTCATTAGGAGGCACACATGGCTAAAAGAATAGCCACTGCCTGATCATGTAAAATCTAGACTACTTGATGCCCCCTGGATAAAGACCGCTTGTTTGGATCAAAAGCAGAGGTAGTTATCAAAAAGATGGAGGATAAAGCTAAATCTATGCACAGAGTAAAAGATGTCCTCCAAGTTCAACCTCCCAGATTCAGCAGAAACTTTCCCTCTAAGCAGTGGTGTTTCCCAGCCCCCAATAGACAGGTTCAAGGGAGGCCTCAAAGTGACAGACCAGTTAGACCAACCAGGGCCAGCGAAAAACTGAGCAGTGGCCCTCCACCGCTACCACAGCAGGGAGTTCAAAGTCACTCTACTCCAGGAACGTCCAATGACTCCCACCCCACCTCCCATCAAAGGTTAGGAGGAAGGCTATCCCTTTACAAACAAAATTGGCTGTCTGTAACAAAGGACTAGTAGATTTTACAAATCATTTTCCAAGGTTACAAATTTACCTTCCAAGTCCTCAGCCTTATCAGGTTACCCAAACCTACCTCCAAATCTGTGGACAGAAGCATTAAAACAAGTGCACATACTCCATGCCCAAGGGGTAGTGGAGCCTGTACCACAGGAGCAAGCAGAAAAAGGATTTTACTCCAGACTGTTCCTAGTGCCGAGGAAAAAGGCACTTGGCACCCCATCCTCGACCTGTCCACTCTAAACACCTTCTTAGACGTCCAAAAATTCAAAATGTTAACTCTTCAAAAACTTTTACCAATGCTGGGTAAAAATGCATGGTTAGCCACTCTAGACCTGAAGGATGCCTACCTTCACATACCCACAAGGGAGTCTTGCAGAAAATACATATGCTTCAGAGCAGGTTCACAACACTTTCAATTCTCTGTGCTACCATTTGGCTTATCTACGGATCCCAGGGTCTTCACAAAATGCCTGGCACCAGTGGTTGCCTTCTGTAGACAGCAAAACATTCAGATTTACCCTTATCTGGACGACTGCCTAATACAAGCATACAACAAAGAGAAGTTACTACAGGACCTGCTGTTTCTACAGACAATCCTAACCTCTCTAGGGTTCACTGTCAACAGGAAAATATCAAACCTAAACACCTCCAGGCAGATCACGTTCCTGTACAACAGCCTCCCCGACAGCCTTCCTCTCACCAGAAAAACAAAGCTCTCTGCCAAATTACTTTTCCCAGTTAGCGCTCAGAAAAAAAAACTCACAGCAAGGAAAATTCTGCAAGCTCTGGGTTACATGTCATCCTGCATTCTAATGATCCCCCTGGCCAGGCTGCACATGAGAAAACTTTAGTGGTTCCTAAAGAACCTTTGGCACCAACACGCTCAATCTATGGAGACCACTCTCCCCCTCATTCCATGCATAAAGAACGAGTTTCTTTGGTGGGCATGGGTCTTCCCTTCACCAACCTACCACAAGGCCAGACTTTCACCACAGATGCCTCAAGCCTAACTTAGGTGCTCATTTAGACACCCAGTCCACTCAAGGCTCTTGGGACCTCAGCACTTTCATTGGCACATCAACCTAAAAGAAATTATGGCAGTTCACAAGATTATCACATCCTTCCAAAACCACCTAAAACCAAGGGTCCTTATCATAAAAAGACAGTACCACAGTCATGTGGTACGTCAACAAGCAGGGGGGGGCACACACTCCTACCCTCTCTGCCAACTAGCTGCGACTCTCTGGTAGTCTCATCCATGGGCCCTACACCTGATGGCCCAGTACATCCCAGGAGTAAACACCACCCTAGCAGACTATCTAAGCATAAACTACTAGACCCCCCCATGAGTGTAAACTCCAAAAGGGCACGTTCCTCCAAATCACCCAGGCCTGGGGAACACCAGAGGTGGACCTCTTCGCCTCCCAACACAACAATCAGCTGCAACAATTCTGCACAAGGGCGTTCCACCCCCTAGCTTGGAAAGTGGATGCTCTCTCATTCCAAAAGACCAATCTCTTCATTTATGCATCCCCCCTTGCTCCCAAAAGAGCACTGCTCAAAATAAGGCGGGAAGGACCAAAAGCCATCCTTATAGCACCAGATTGGCCCAGGCAACACTGGTACCCCTTGCTACTCAGCCTGACCAAGGAGCCTTACAGACCCCCTGCCATTAACTGCAGACCTCCTGACCTGAGCCAGAGGAGATGTTCTACATCCAAATGTGCACACACTCAAACCTTCTGCATGGTTTATCCCCCAGGGGCCAGGGATATCCACAGTTGAGCAAGCAGGTCCTAGACATTATTAAGGAAGCCAGAAGGCCCAGCACCAGGAATTCTTACTCACAGAAATGGAAAAGATTCAACTCCTGGTGCCTATCTAAAGGTCACAGCAGCTCCCAGCCGTCCCTTCCACTTATTCTAGACTACCTAGTGGAGCTACTTAACAAGGGCCTCTCCTTTTCCTCCATTAAAATCCATACCTCAGCCATCTCACCCACTAGCTTCATCCTCTCTTTTTTTTTTTCCTTTCTCTCTTCAGAGCACACTCAAGCAAATCTGCAGTCTTCAGCTACCATCACACCCATACAGTATCAGAAGGAATCATTATGGCAAAATTTAAACAATGATATACATTTTGAGCCTCAAGAGCAGGGTCAGTCCACCCAGGCATTCTACTTGTATGTTTTTGAGAGTGAAGCTATAACATTAGCAGTATTTCTTAGCAGTTCTGAGAATGCTAATTAAACTGACTGTTGTAGCCTTGTGTCCTCACCCCCCCCCCCCCAGCTAGTGCAGTAATCCTAACTGTCCGATAGTCGATATACATTTAATTCAGATCCCTGTGACTAAATTAACCATCAAGCAGCCCTCTCAGTGCTTTCTGCCTTAGTTTGTATCACTTGGAGGTCCACCTGTTTATTTGCATCTCTATACATTACCCTTCATTGCTAGTGTATCTCCCTACTCTAATCTGTGCACAAACTGGCTAATAATAAGCAAGTCAATGTGAAGACACACCCCCAACCGTAATAAACTTTGCTGTCTCTTCTCTCCTTCACTTTACAGGTAGTTTGAATTATTACTTACCCCCCTCTGAGGCCTTCACTGATAGATTTCCACGGATTGCCTCTCTGGTTTCACTGGTTTCATTGCATTCCACCTGGTTTACACCCCTTGTGCTATCTCCCTCCCCCAATACTACGTCTATATTAGAGTCCTGGTGAGCATGGAGCCATCTTTAAATTTCTAGTCTCCCACCAGGACACAAGTGCTCTTCAGCAATTGCATTCTGCTTGCTGGTAAGCCATTAGACTGCAGGAATTTGTTTAAAGTGTTCAGATTTGTAAAGTAATACTTGCATTTTACTCTTGTCTTGGTGGACTCTGCCCCGCTCCGTTCGCCCTCGCTACTGCTCGGGCTCTCTCCGCTCCCCTGCCCTCTATTCCGTCCTGCCCCAACTACCTCTACATTTATAGTAATCACAGCCACACCCACAGCTCACCCTCACATCACCTCCACCAATCACAGCTCCTTAAGTCAGATCACATTATACCACACCAACTTGCTCCACCACAAAATACTCCCAACCACTCTCATTCCCACTAGGCAGTATTTACATCACCCACACTACTTACCCATCCACATATAGTGCAGCCCTATAATTCTTATCCAGACCCCCACCTAGAACCCACTTAAATTTTATAACCATGACTATCACACAACTAAGTCTAGTCTCTCCTCTCATAATTCTTTATAATACCACAAGTTAGCACTCTAGCAATATCCCTAAACTTCGTAGCGCAACACTTCATTATGCACTCTCATGTACAGACACCACACATTATAATATATGCCCACAATTGGTTAAGAACTACATAATGGACCAATTCATAACTAAACACATATGCTCTCATTCCTACTCCAAAAAAACACAATACTTTCTCACTCATCACCAAACTCCAACATCTGTATCACCATTTTAACACCAGGCTCTCACCATAAGTCGGGATATCCACCCCAACCCAGACCCAAATCCATCCTGTCCAACACAAATGTCAGAACATAACACCCCCGACTATCTTCATCCCTGGGTAAATCAACAACAGCAGCAAAACCAACCATCTTTTAATGCTAAATATTAATATTAGAAGTATCAAAAATAAAATATATGAACTCCAGGCCACAGTAGAACAGTACTCCCCAGACATAGTTGCTTTAACAGAAACCTGGCTAAATAAAAACATAGCTAACTCAGAAGTTCTCCCTACCGGCTACAATATCATTAGACAAGACAGACCCCTTCAAAAAGGGGGTGGAACTGCCTTACTGTACAAGTCCAACTTAACTGTACGTCAATTATCAAACTCTTACCCCTCCCCAATAATTGGGACATACTTATCTCACAACTTCAACTTTACCCTAAAAAGGTCATCACCACAATTGTGATCTATATTCCACCTGGTAATACACCTACTAGCCTTGAAGACTTCTTATCCTGGTGTTCTTCCACATACTCACAAGAAACCCTTATTCTGGGGGATTTCAACATAGATCGGTTCACCTGCATATCAAAACCACCAAGTAATCTAATGAATTTCCATGGCTACCAGCAGCTAGTCCAAATTCCAACTCGATGTGATTAAAAAATCTAAAAGGGAATCTATCCTTGACTGGCTCCTAACTAACAACCCTACATTGTACCACCACACAGGCAGTCTCCTAGACACCTTAAGTGACCACAACATAATATACCTTATACGTAGTAGAACATGCATATGCAAAACCACTAACTATGTATTCACTAGAAACACAAAAAAATTCTTGACTGAGGTCCTCAATACTTTACTCTGTAACTATGACTGGACCCCCGTAAAAACCCTCCCACTTGACCATGCTGTTGCATATTTCAACATTGCGCAAAACCAAGGTTAGAACCTCTACAAACCCCTGTCTCAGTAAAGAAACCAAACAAATCATCAAGTCCAGCGACACTGCCTGGCTTTACTGTAAAAAAACACAAAGCCTAACTAAGTACCAAGAACTGCGCAACCATGTAAAAAAAAATGCATTAGGCTGGACAAAAAGTCCTCCTACATGACATTACAAACTAAATACCAACACAGCCCCCCAAAAGTTTGGAAAAATGTAAACCAGCTACTAAAACCCACCCAAAAGGCTACCCCCAAACCAACCACCCCTGACACTAAAGTTCCCATCGAAACACAATTCAACTCCCACTTTGTGAACTCAATTCTATCCTTAGTATCACAAGACAGTTCCTTCCTCACTATCCCCCCCCCCAACACAAATAACACTAATACAAGCTTTACCCTCAAAACAGTTTCCACCACTTCAATCAAAAGCATGCTCTCCAAACTATAAACCCCTCAAAAGCAGCCGACCTACTCCCCAGCTGTTTCTTGAAACTCACAGCAGATGCTATTGCTATCCCAATCTCCTCTCTCATAAACAGATCATTTGTTGAAAACTATGTGCCCAAACTCTGGAAAATATCCTATGTTACACCCATACATAAAGGCAGGACCTCCACTGAACTTAATAACTACAGACCCATTGCTTTACTCTCCCACCTGACCAAAATCCTAGAAAAATGCATCCGTACCCAGGTGCTAAAACATCTCCTAGACAGCAATATCTTATCACCTACTCTGCATGGTTTCAGATCTGCCCATAGTACCACTGCAGCCCTCGTCTGCTTCACAGACACAGTAAACCGTCTCAAAAATGAAGGCCTGCAGGTGTCAACTCTTTTTTTTTGGATATGTCCAAAGCATTTGACACAGTCTTGCACCAAATCCTTCTAAACAAACTAAACTAATATCACCTATCAAATTCCACTCTTACCTGGTTCCAAAGCTACTGACCAGTACCAAGCTATGAAATGGGAAAATTCTCTCTCTTCTCAGCTGCCATTAAATATAGGAGTCCCACAGGCTTCTATCCTAGGACCACTATTATTCACAGTCTTCGCAAATGACCTCCATACCTCCACACAGCATGCATCTATCATTCAGTATGCAGATGACAGTACCTTAATCTGTGCTGCACAGAACTTTCCCACCCTCCTGCAAACAACTCAACTAGCATTCTTTGGCATTGAAAACTACCTTACCAAAGCCCAACTTATCCTCAATCCAAAGAAAACTCTGCTTATGATTATAACCAATTCCAACAAAACACTCTGATAAGTCAATTCACTATCTACACCACAAATGCTACTCCAGTCACTCCTGTGGCACAGACTAAACTATTGGGAGTAACCATAGATTCCCACCTAAAATGTGATAGTAATCTCAACTTGACTATTAAAAAAGTACATGCCAAACTTGGATCACTTTACCGTGTCAAACCATTTCTTACCAACAACACAAGATCAGCTATTGCTCGCTCCCAACTTCTATCCACCCTACTCTGTGCACCTCCCATTCTGACTAATCTCAACAAAACTGAACTAAGCAAAATGGATGCCTGCTGTAATAGAATTGCCTGCTTTGCTGCAAATTGCTCATATAGAACTCCTCACTGCACTGCTTTGAGACAGCTCCACTGGCTTGAACTACCCAACCTCCTTAGCTACAATCAGCTCTGCCTCTGTCATTTGATCTATTACTGCCCCAGTAAGTGTCCTGCCCTCAAAAACCTAGTACAGCATCACTCAGCCAAAAGGCCTCTCAGATCATCAAGCAAACTGCTACTAGAAGTCACTAACAGCAGCTTTGGAGATGTACTGTATAGTAGTTCAGTGGCTAAAAATTGGAGCTCTGTCCCCACTAGCATTCAACACACATTGTCCAAAGCCACATTAAAGACCTCATCAGGCAACATCTCAAGCAAAGTTGGCAGTGCCATGATTGCTCCCCAGGCTAGTGAAAGCCGATAAGGTACACATACTAAACCTGGAGTACTTGGTAATAGTTTCAGTCTTAATCACAAACACTGGCTAATCTACAATGTATGTACTGTACCTGTGTACTATGTATGTATTCTACCTATGTTCCAAATTTCAGCTGTACACCACAACTCTGTTAATTACATTTATTTTTAAATAAACATTTTGTTTTGTTCTCTCCTCTGTAACTGTTGATGTGCTGCATACCACTGTAAAAATGTCTTTTGTAATTTGTGTGTATACTGATCATGCCTAAATAACTAAATATATCTATTTTTTCTGTGTGGAGTTTTTCTCCCCGGACCTCTGCTGAAAAAGGGCCTTTTCGGTTCAAACACCCCCGGTTAACAAATGTAAAATAAATAAAAAAAAAAAATAATACATTTCAGCACACTTTCATGTTGAGCAGCCTGTCTTCTCTCACCCTTTTATTAAGAAATTCCTTGGAGGTTTATCTAACATTAGGCTCTCTAGAAGGGCACCCAGTCCAGTCTGGGACCTGAACTATGTCTTAGAAAAACTGACATTGCCTCCCTTCAAATCGGCTGCATCAGCAGACCTAAAACACCTTTCCTGGAAGACCGCCTTCCTCTTGGCTATTACTTTAGCTAGGAGGGTGTCAGAACTTCAAGCACTCATGGCCACTGAACCCTTCATTTTCTATGCAGACAGGGTGTCTCTAAGGACTAATTTCTCATTCATGCCAAAGGTAGTATCAGATGTGACTCTAAACCAGGCTATTCATCTCCTCACCTTTTTCCAAACCCTCAGAATAAAGGGGAGAGAATTCTGCACACACTGGATGTGCACAGACAGTTAAGATACTACCTGAACAGAACAAGTCCATTAGGAAGATGGATCAACTGTTGGTTGCCTTCCCCCCAGGAAAAGAGGGGAAGCCTATCTCCAAACAGACCATTTCTAAATAGATATCTCACTGCATACAATTCTGCTACACTTTACATGGAAAAGCTCCTTCTAAATCTGTCTGAACACATTCCACTAGGGCAGCATCTACTTCCACTGTGTTCCTTAGAGGAGTACCCACCAAGGACATCCCGGAAGCTGCCACTTGGACCTCTGTCCACACCTTCACCAAACACTACCTACCACCTGCCTCTGTTCTCCAGGGCTCTTGCAGGCTTTGCCTCTGCAGTTCTGCAAGGCATGCTAGCTCAGTCCTAGTAATTTCATACTTCCATCCTCCCACAAGTGATGACTGCAACAGTGAAACACGAAGAACATAGTACAGTTGTGTACATTTACCATAAATGTAGATGTTCGAGTGTATTCACTGTTGCAGTCCTATTTTCCCTCCCACCTTCCCCCTTAATCCTATCCTTTTTGGAGATTAACTGTCATTCTTGTGGCCTTGGGCCTCCACAGCCTCTTTAAACATTTCCTTCAAGGGGCTACTACAGGTTAGGGCAAGAAAAACTGATGTAATGGCACCAGCTGCTCTCCTTTATACCACTGATGACCTGACGTCAGTCCGCAGGCGATAGCAGCTGGCGCAGGGGAAAAGCTTTATCTGGTATTCAGGCCAACCAAGGGCTAACCAGCAGGGATAACCCACAAGTGATGACTGCAACAGCAAATACACTAGAACATCTACATGTATGGTAAGTGTACACAACTGTACTTTCTTGGAAGTCTTCAGGTCTGGACCATCTACTTCTTGGGTGACCTTTTCATGCATAGCCATTAGGAGACATGCCTGGACGCAGCTGTGTGATTTTTGAAGAGCCCTACAAGGCATCATTCATCAATACTGCCTTTAATAGATCTTTGTTTGGGCCAACAGAGACACTTTCCCACAGTGAGCAAGATAAAAAGGCCTTGTGTGGGATGGGAATCCACTTCTCTACCCCACAGAGACCTTTTTCTAGGAGTCAGTGCTGTGGGGAAAAAGATGTGGTTCCGGAAATCTCAAGGACCTTTCCTAGAGTCTTGAGACTTTTCCCCCCGGAAGCAGAGAAGGGAAATGGCTACAATAGAAGATGCCACCCATGCGACAGGGGGGGGGTCTGCAGAATCAGGGATCTCAAGATTCCTTCTCAGACGGACTCTTTCAGTGCTCCTGAAAGGTTGCCCAACTGTCCTTCTCTGGAGTCAGTCTGGGGGGCACTTGCACCTAAAAAGCCTTAGTAGCCATCACAAAAGATTCATGTGTGCAAAGGATCATATCCACAAGATATTTCATTCCCTTTTTACAAGTTCCCCAAAGGAAAAGAAAAGGTCTCCCCAATGTTCCACCCAGTAAGAGGGAGTTAGCAGCTGTAGAGATTCAAAAGCTGCTGGAAAAAAGAGGTTTCCCCAGATGAAAGAGCATCCAGAATTTACTCTAGGTTCTTTTTAGTGCCGGAGAAAACAGGGGACCCCGAGATCCCTTTTGGATCTTGATTACATGAACCAGTTTGTAAAGAATTCCAGATTCCAGATGGTCATGGTTCAGTCCATTCTGCCCCTCCTACAGAAGGACTTGGATGTACTCTGTTGATCTTCAAGATGCGTACCATCACATCTAAATGAAAAGGCACTCTCGAAGATACCTACACTTCCGGCTGGGTGCCAGTCATTACCAGTTCAGAGCACTGTCCTTCAGTCTCACCACAGCCCCCATGTTCACCAAATGGACGGCAGTAGTAGCAGCTCATCTAAGACTGCTGGGATTTAGTGTGTTTCCTTATATGGACAACTGGCTCCTTACCAGGCATCTTCTGGAAAGAGACTGAGATTACTTAACCTCAAGTATCTTACTATCTAGGAATTAGGATCAAGGTGGCCAAGTGAGAACTTCATGCAGTTTAAGTCTTGGAGTTTGTAGGAGCTTGTCTAGCTACAGTTTGTCGCTTGTCTGGTCAGGATAAAACAGATGAACTATTGTGGGTTCAATTCATTCCGCTTTATTACACACAAACATCAAGAATGAGGCCTTGGAACTTAAACTTTTATAGACGGACTACGACACTCATTCGTGTTAACACTCTGGTTAATGTCCTTCTATTCTCATGTTGCAGTATTCATAACTGTAGGAAGGATGCTGCCTAAACACCGGACATCTGGCCATTGTACCAAAGTCTTAGGAGCAGAGGTATCTGCTGTGTTTCACGTCAGGAGCCATAAATTGATGTCTGCACGTACTACCCCAAGAACTTTTTTGCCGCAATGATCTATGGACCTCCGATCGCCAGCTCCAGGGATCAGTTGATTCGTTGTTTCAGCCGTGAGATGCAGATAAGTACAAAATCACCAAATAGACCAGCAAGGCAGAACGGAGTTCAATATTCATTTATTTTTGTACTAAAACAGACTAGTTTCGGCAAGAATTGCCTTCTTCAGTGTAGGACGTACAATCACGTTCCTTGTCCTCATCCATTTAAATACAAGCCATCAGCCAATAAGGCAGAAAAACTCATCAATATTAATGAGATAATAAATTTTTTTCTTAATAACAAAATACAAAGTGTGAAACTACAGTGAAACATAGTAATATTAAAACATATAACCAAAAGTAAAAGGTATAAAATAAACTTAAAGTAATGTGATATGGCATATATATATATAGCAACACATATAATTTTTAAAGCCATAAGCAATATCTATTGCACAAATGTTTGTCCATATAGACCATGATAATTGCATATATCAACTGCCAATGTAGGTATAATTCAGCAACTCAGATCCACCATCATGACATCACTAGTAGTTAGCGAGATTTTGTTAATCACAAGATGCAAGGGTAACACCTCTTGAAACACAATATAAATAAAAAACCTAATAACCATAAACAAATGTAAAGGAATAGAATAAACTGAAAAAGCATGATGTAAATACATATATGGTTTTCGGACCATGCACAACATCTGCTAAACAATTGTTTGTCCATTTGGACAGTAATAGTTACACATGTCAACCACCTGTATTGTATTAAGTCAGCAACCCAGACCCCCCATACCACGGTTGGTGCTGGTTAACAAACATATGAGTGGGTATCAAAAAACCGGAATCAAACTAGGCTAAACTAGAATACATATGTCAAATCGGATACTCATATATGATACTTCTTGAGATCAAAATAATCCCAACCTTAATAACAAAATCGGTCAGCAGGATTGTTGAAACATAAACATAATCTCCTATAAGTGATCATTTAAACCCGGATGGAATAAGCCCCCCAGGGTTGTAATCCAATACTTTTCTTTTTGATCCAATAAGCCATGCCAACCTTGTTTGTTAGTCCTGTCTCCTGAAATACGATCAATGACCATGAAACTAAATTTAGCCTGTGGGTGTTTGCATGTATGTTGATAAAGGGCACTGGTCTCCTTATGGTTCCTGACATCACTGCGATGTTCATTCATTCTGTATCTTAATGCTCTGGAAGTTTGGCCCACATAAAATGCCCCACAATAACAAGAGGCAAGGTACACCACCCAATCGCTACTACAATTACCAAAGATCTTAATGTTAAAGATCCTACTGGTGTTACGACTGGAGAACTCCTTAGATTTAGGCATGAAAGGACAGGAGCCACAGTGACCACAGGGAAACGACCCAAAAAGTTCATCACCATGCAGTGTGAGTTGTTTATAAATAGTACCCCCACTTGCCATATGTTTATAATGTGATAAATAAGAGCCTAGGGTTTTTCCCCGCTTATATGAGAATCGACATCGTGGTCCCAAAATGGTTCGCAGCCTATCATTGGCCAGTAAGATATTCCAATGTTTATTAATAATGTTCCTGACCATATTAATATTTCTCCCATAAGTTGTAATGAACCTCACACAGGTATTCTGAGATGATTGATTTTTGTCTCTATTGTGGTATTGTAACAGCTCTTCCCTCTTTATGCAATTAGCTCTACTTTGGGCAGACCCAATATCATGTTGATCATATCCTCTATTAGCAAACCTCAAACTGAGATCCCTGCTGGCTAGTTGGTATTCCTCTTCGTTGGAACTAAGACGTTTAATACGTATAAATTGAGATATCGGAATACTTTTAATGGTGTGACGGGGATGTAAGCTGGAAGCATGTAACAAGGTGTTGTATTGTGGGTACTTGCGGAAAACTTTAGTAGACAAGGTATGGTCTGGATTCCTGTAAACAGTGACATCCAAAAAATTGATAGTATTTTTATCATAGGTCACAGAGAATTCAAGTCCCCATACATTGTCATTAAGATATTCCACAAATTCCTGCAAGTACCCCACATCCGCACGCCACACCAGCCAACAGTCGTCCAGATAGCGTCTCCAGATGTCCATCTCAACCTGAAAGATGTTATGTGATGTATCATATATCATATATTGTTCAACATAGGCCATGAAAAGGTCAGCATATATGGGAGCAAAAGACGCTCCCATAGCTGTTCCTTGTAATTGCCAATAACATTGGCCTTGGAAATACAAAACATTCTTGTTGAGAACATGTTCAGACATACAGATTAATAGGGTATTGAACCCTGGAGAGTATAGGTTTGCCCTTTCTAACCAATATTGGATGGATTGCAACCCTGCCCAATGTGGTATGCTCGTGTATAATGATTTTACATCTAACGTGCATAGGTACCAATCAGGTTCCAATTGGGTATCCCTGATTAGCTGTAAAAATTGTGTGGTGTCCTGCAATCTAGATCTTATGAGGCCTAATAATGGTTTAAGATATTTGGTCAGGAAGGCCGATAAGGGTTCTGTCAGAGAGCCTATTCCAGAGACAATTGGTCTACCAGGTGGTTTTGTTAAAGACTTATGAATTTTGGGTAAAAGATACAATATCTGTTTGGAGGGTTCAGGAACCATAAGTGAGGCCAAACACTTCTTAGTGATTATACCCTCTTCACAGGCTAGTTTCAGAAAAGAATCAATTTCGTCCTTGAAAACAGGCGTAGGGTCTATGGACATATACATATAACACTTGGCATCAGACAGTTGAGTTAGTCCTTCCTGTATATAATCAGCAGTGTTCCAAACCACAACTGCACCTCCCTTATCAGCAGGGACAATGACTATATCTTTATTATTACATAAGTTGTCCAACGCTGTCCTGTCATCCAGAGTTAGATTACTTGCTAACATAATATGTCCTAAGTTCTCAAAATGTATATCCCTCAAAATGGTATCCATAAATATAGAAACATGTTTATTCATGGGTGGTTGAAATGAAGACTTGCCAAAGCAAAAGTCCTCCGAAGGTTTGGACTTGTCATCATCAAAGAACAATTTTAAATTCAAAATCCGGCAAAACGCCTGTAAATCTTGTACAATGTGATATTCCTGACTAAAGAAGGACGGAATGTAATTAAGGCCCTTATTCAAAAGAGCAATCTGTTCACTTGTTAGTATAGCTTTGGATAAATTCAACACATTCTGATTATACTCTGGCATAACCCCTATTTCAGGAAATTGTCCAGTAGTCCCTGTAATGAGACCTGAGTGGTTTGTCTTTCTGTGCTTTCTGCCCCCCCGGTGTCCCTTACCCCCTCTAAAGGGGAGATTCTGTTCGTTTTCTTCCTATTAGGTGAAACCCTCTCATAGGATCCCTCACCATCCGTAAGGGAAGATTCCTCCCCGGAAGTACTACATGAGGTGTCGCCCTTGTTCTTCAAAATTGAACGTGGTCTCTTTTTGGTGCGACTAGGCCCTGTCCTAACCTGATTAGTATCAGCAAATCGAACTGATCTACTAAAATCAAAAGGTTTACCCCGTTGGTAGTCAGAATAGTCCCGATGGAACTTCTTAATTTTGCATTCCTTAATGGTTTTCTCATGTTCCATCAGATCTTGGGAAAGTTTTTTAATATTATCCTGATATTTGGGGGACGATTCAAACTTTTGAACATCCGAACATAAATTTTTGATTTCTTGTATATTAGAATCTACTGTCCTTTCATAATATTGTAACAAAATGTTCACAAATGTCATGGATCCCGTCTGTAGAGCCTCCTGCCAATCTTGGTTTAACTTGTCATCTGGTTTCCCTACTAGGGGTTGAGTACGAATACGTAGTCCCCTGGGAGCCATATTCTGCGTCGAGTATGCTCTAAATAACTTAAGATGCCAAATATTGGATCTGAGAATTTTGAATGCTTTAGTGATTGAATGGAAAAACATATCACAATCAACCACAGATGATTGTGCCGAATTGACCGGATCATTGCTTGGCAGGTTATCAATGCCAAATACACCTATATCCTGCCGATCAGCACATAATCCAGACAGAATAGTATTGAGATCCATGCTGTGAACAATGTTAGAATATATCATCAGTAATAAATGGGACACAAGAAAACCACAATATATGCAGTAATTCGCCAATTGGTGGAAGACAATACTCCAAAAGCCCAATCGCACCAAAAACCTAGAATTAGTCCAAACCCAATATAAAAATATCTTGGGCCACTAGGAGAGCAGAAAGCATTGATCTACACAAGAAAAATTTATTCAAGTATTCACTATGAAACTATTGAATAGTAATTCCCAATATAGCAAGAGACACCATACAAAATTAGATATTAATTAATCTGATGATCACATCAGCTTTTAAGTGATAATCAATAATAGCACCACTTTCTAATCAGACAAGCCTGCTGATATACTAAGTGCTATTGTTAGTTGCTGACCTCAACCATATCAAACAGATATACTTTAAATTGCCAACCCAATATTGGGTTGAAACACAGAAAAGCAAAAGTCACTAAACACCAGTCCAAATATCCAAACGCACCAATAAACAGGAGATTTAATCCAAAACCAATATTCCAGAAAACCTCGCTAACTACTAGTGATGTCATGATGGTGGATCTGAGTTGCTGAATTATACCTACATTGGCAGTTGATATATGCAATTATCATGGTCTATATGGACAAACATTTGTGCAATAGATATTGCTTATGGCTTTAAAAATTATATGTGTTGCTATATATATATATGCCATATCACATTACTTTAAGTTTATTTTATACCTTTTACTTTTGGTTATATGTTTTAATATTACTATGTTTCACTGTAGTTTCACACTTTGTATTTTGTTATTAAGAAATAAAATTTATTATCTCATTAATATTGATGAGTTTTTCTGCCTTATTGGCTGATGGCTTGTATTTAAATGGATGAGGACAAGGAACGTGATTGTACGTCCTACACTGAAGAAGGCAATTCTTGCCGAAACTAGTCTGTTTTAGTACAAAAATAAATGAATATTGAACTCCGTTCTGCCTTGCTGGTCTATTTGGTGATTTTGACATTTGGTTTGGACCGTGCAATCCCCCTTGCACAGGATTTGGTTTGCCATACAGATAAGTACCCCTTTGGGTTTTTTGTTTCCATATTATTGCTTTTCAAACATATGTCGGCTAGGAAAAGGAAGTGTGCGTGTGGAAGACAAATTCCACACAAGGACACGCATGATAAGTGCAGATTCTGTTTAGGTGAAGGCCACGGCCATACGTCTTGCAATATTTATAAACCCTTTTTACCTAAAATGCTCCACAGCCGTCTGGCTGCCTTAAAGCTTTAGTTAGAAAATCAGAGGCTCCGGTGTCTAACGTTAAGCATGGAGGTAGCTCCGATGGGCTGCCTCAGAAGGAGGACAAGAATGCTAGGCCTGATGCCCATGCTGCACCTCAGGAGTCCGATGAGCCTCTCGAGGCAGGTGTTAGCCCAGGGTCTCATTAGATGCCCATTTTACAGCTAGAACCGGAAACCACGGTGGTAGCCGGTTTGGTGGAAATGCAGAGTATGTCTACTGAGGTAGATCAGCCATCAGCCCCTGATGGTGAAGGGAAACCATGGCTTGGGATGTCGGCGGGGCCTACTCTAGCCTTTCCATCCTCCCAGGTATCGGCCTCTAAGTCAACACATTCTTCTACTTCTCTGAAGAGGAAATGAAAATTAAAACATAGGGAACTTAGAGAAGTTGAACCAACTCCTAGATGGGAAGTTTTTTCCCCAAAGTCTTTTCAGGGCCTTGCAGGCCCTTCAGTCTCTGGTACCTGTACCGACTCCTACACCTGTGCAGGCCTTAGAGGATTCAGAAGAATAACTCTCTTCTTGTGATGAATCACTTACCTGTTTCTCCCAGATAGAACCCCAATTACTTCATTACTGCTGAGGAGGAGAACTCTATTAGTCCTGAATCTCCAGGAGAGGAGTTCTCCTTTGGGGACACCATTTCTCTGAGAGAACATTTTAAATGGCAGGCATCACATGTCTCTGAAACAAAAAAGAGATGCTTTGTATTATTGTAGGTGGACCAGCCCTCTCCAGCTGCAGTTCTTCCACTGCTCCCAGCCTTTCATGATGCCTTTCTGGCTGCATCGCAGACCCGTGACTCTCACCCCCCCAGCTGCTAAATGGCCATATAGATTTTATAAAGTTCCTCAGGATACACAGTTTCTGTTCAAGAACCCTCCTGCAGACCCTGCTGTCATTGCATTGTCAGTAAATAAATCATCCAGACTGATGCCCTCCACCTCTTTTTCCCACTGAAAAGGACAGCAAATGTATGGATAGATTAAGGAAGAAGGTACATACTACAATTGTAGCCATTAAAGCCCTAAACTGCCAAAGTCAAATGGCTAGGTTTGTTTTAGATACCCTGTCAAAAGCTTCTGCACTGATTCCAGATGTGCCAGACTCTCCCCTACTAAGTCACAACTCTGTCCTGCTTTCTACCGCATCTTAGGTGACCAGGCACTCCATAAGGTGCAGTTATGATGCGGTAGAGGCATCCTCCAAATCTGCAACTTTAAGTTCTGTCCTGAGAAGATATTCTTGTGTGAGATTGCAGCCCCTTCCTATGGATGTCCAGACCAAATTGTTAGATGCATCTCTTCATAATAAGACCCTTTTCCAATGCAGTCTCTGCAGAGCTCCTTAAATTCCTACAGGAAAAGGGCAAGGAGCTACAAAATGTAAAGCATTTGTTAGTCTCCTATTCCTAGGTATCATAGGAGCTACCCTCAAAGGACCACCTTTGTTAGGAGGCAGTCATCTCATTCCAGTGTCCCACAGGCTAAGGGACGAAGGCAACCTTGGAGAGACTCCACTCCTAAACAAACTTCCGTCTCCACTCCAACTCCCTTTCGGAGGCAGCCTGACCAGGACAAAGCTACTCCACTGTGACTCAAACCCATTAACCAACTCCACACCCTTATCCCTCCACCTCACTCTTTCCCTACCCTCCTGGCGAAAAATTGCCTTATAGGCTTGGGTTCTTTCCATCATCCAGAAAAGATACTTTGACTTGGAAACTTCCACCTTTTCATGGGATATCCCAACCACCCAAGTTAGCTTCATCTCCCCCCCCCCCCCAATTCTGGATCAGCTTCAAGCTCCGGGCACC